>NW_028116615.1:0-58718 GCF_964273445.1 Streptopelia decaocto | reverse complement strand
CCTGGGTTCCTCTCCCCCCCCCCGCACCGTGACTCAGTTTCCCCCCCCCGCAGGATGAGGAGTTCCCTGGGTGGGTGCCAGGGGTGTGGGGGGGAGTGCCCCCCAGGGTGACAGCGGGTGTGTGGGGGGGTGACAATGGCCCGAGCGCCTGCGCCAGCACCTAAAAATAACCCGGCGAGTCAGAGCCATGCACCAGCACCCAAAATATCTCGGGGGGGGGGGCGGGGGGGGGGGCGGGGGGGGCACATCCCGCTCCGGGAGGGGGGGACACGCTGGGATGCACCCATGGGTGACACCCCCACCTTGGGGACAGCGACACAGCCATGCAGGGGTGCAACTCGTGTATTGATTCGGGGAGCGGGGGGGTCAGGGTTTTTTAGGGGGCTGGGGGTTGCTCCATGGGAGGGTGAAGCTGAGCCAGGGGGGGGTCAGGTCACTCCAGGCGAGGTCGCCCCAGGGGGGGGTCAGGGTGCCCCAGGGGGCGATGAGGAGGCACCGGGGGTCCCAGTTGTTCTTCTTCAGGTGGGGGTAGAGGAAGATGATGGCGGAGGCCAGGACGAAGCACAGGAAGGGCTTGAACCCACCCGCGTTGTCCTGGGGGGGGACACGGGGGTCACGGTCACCCCCACTGCGGTGACACCTCGACCCCGCGTGTCCCCCCGTCACCCACCACCTCGTACCTTGTGGTTGAGGTCCGGGGTCGGGGGGTCCTCGGGGTCATCGGGGGAGGAACCCGTGGTGTCACCCTGCTCCTTGGGGGTCCTGCGGGACGAGGGGGACGTTGCGATGGGGGGACGGGGGACGTGGGGACGGAACAGGGATAGGGGACGTGGGGGGACACGGGGATAGAACAGGGATCAGGGGACATGGGGGATGTGGGGACAGAACAGGGATCAGGGGACATGGGGGGACGTGGGGACAGAACAGGGATCAAGGGACATGGGGACATGGGGGGACGTGGGGACGGAACAGGGATCAGGGGACATGGGGGACATGGGGGGACATGGGGACAGAACAGGCATCAGGGGACATGGGGGACATGGCGGGACACGGGGATAGAACAGGGATCAGGGGACATGGAGGATGTGGGGACAGAACAGGGATCAGGGGACATGGGGGGACACGGGGACAGAACAGGGATCAGGGGACATGGGGGACATGGTTGGGGGGAAAAGGGGGACATGGGGATGGAACAGGGATCAGGGGACATGGGGGGACGTGGGGACAGAACAGGGATCAGGGGACATGGGGGACAAGGGGGCCATGGTTGGGGGGAAAAGAGGGATGTGGGGACAGAACAGGGGTCAGGGGACATGGGGGACAAGGGGGACATGATGACTGGGGGGACAAGGGGGACACGGCCAAGAGACACAGGGGACATGGCACAGGGGACAGGGGAACATGGGGCAGGGGGACACGGGGGACATGGGTTAGGGGACATGGGGCAGGGGACAGGGGACACAGGTCAAGGGACATGTGGGACATGGTCGGGGGGCAGAGGGGACATGGTTGTGGGGACATGGTTGCAGGGACAAGGGGGACATAGCCGGGGGATATAGGGGACAGGGGGACACGGGGCAGGGGACATGGGGGACATGGCCAGGGGACACAGGGGACATGGCACAGGCGGAAGGTGCACATGGTGCAAGGGACAACAGGGGACATGGCTGTGGGGTACAGGGGACACAGTTGTGGGGACAAAGCCAGAGGACATCGGGGACATGGCACAGAGGGCAGGGGACATGGGAGACATGGCCAGGGGGCGGACAGGGGACACAGGTGACATGGTTGTGGGGACAAAGTGGGACGTGGCCAGAGGGCGGGAGACAGGGGGACACAGGGTGGGGGATACGGGAGTAATGGCCAGGGGACAGGGGACATGGCCAGGGGATGCAGGGAACAGGGCTGTGGGGGCACAAAGGGACATTGCAGAGGGGACACGGCCAGGGAGGAAAGGGGACATGGTTGTGGGCACAAGCAGGACATGGCCAGGGGACACAGGGGTTGACTCCGGGCGACAGGGGGACATGGGTTTGGGGGCAGTGGGGACAGGTACGTGGCACGTCCAGGAGGGCACAAGGGTGGGGACATGGAGGTCCTGTGGGTCCCCTCTGTCCCCTGTGTCCTGTGTGTCCCACGTGCCCTGTGTCCCCCAGGTCCCATTGTGTCCCCTGGGTCCCATTATGTCCCCTGGGTGCAGCGGGTCCCCCATGTCTCCTGTGTCCCATGTATCCCCAGTGTCCCCTCTGTCCCCCATGTCCCCTGGGTTCCATGTGTCCTCAGTGTCCCCTCTGTCCCCTGTGCCCCCTGGGTCCCATGTGTCCTCAGTGTCCCATTTGTCCCCTGTGTCCCCTGGGTCCCTTGTGTCCATTGGGTCCTATGTGTCCCCAGTGTGCCCTCTGTCCCCCATGTCCCCTGGGTCCCCTGTGTCCATTGGGTCCTGTGTGTCCCCAGTGTCCCCTCTGTCCCCCATGTCCCCTGGGTTCCATGTGTCCCCAGTGTCCCGTTTGTCCCCCGTGTCCCCTGGGTCCCGTGTGTCCACTGGGTCCTGTGTGTCCCCAGTGTCCCCTCTGTTCCCCTTGTCCCCTGGGTTCTGTGTGTCCCATGTGTCCCCAGTGTCCCCTCTATCCCCTGTGTCCCCTCGGTGCGGTAGGTCCCTCGTGTCCCTCGTGTCTCATGTGTCCCCCTTGTCCCCCATGTCCTGTGTGTCCCCGTGTCCCCGGTACCGGTTCTGGCGGGTGCTGCGCAGGTGCTGTTTGAGCCGCTGGTGCTGGTTCTGCAGCGCCCGGTGCTGGTCGCTCAGCGCCCGGTGCTGGTCGCTCAGCGCCTCCTGCTGCGCCCGCAGCTGCACCACCTCGGCTGCGGGACCCACGGCTCAGCCCCACGGCAACCGCGGGACCCGCCCCAGGGTCGCCTGCCCCACAGCATTGTCCCCTGCCGTGGCCACCGCCCCCCGTGCTGCAACGTCGCCCTGATGTGCCATGGCCACCAAGCCACCGTGGCCACCAACCCACCACGGCCACCATCCAGCCAGGGCCACCAATCCACCACCCCATGGCCACCAACTCATGACACAATGGCCACCACCCCATGACACCATGGCCACCAACCCACCATGGCCACCACCCCATGACACCATGGCAACCAACCCACCACAGCCACCAACCCACCACAGCCACCAACCCACCATGGCCACCAACCCACCACGGCCACCACCCAGCCAGGGCCACCAATCTACCACCCCATGACCACCAACTCATGACACAATGGCCACCACCCCATGACACCATGGCAACCAACCCACCATGGCAACCAACCCACCACAGCCACCAACCCACCATGGTCACCATCCAGCCAGGGCCACCAACCCACCATCTCATGGCCACCAACCCACCATGGCTACCACCCCACTCTACCATGGCCACTACCCCACAAGGGCCACCACCACACCACCCCATCCCCACCAGCCCCACCATGGCCAACATCCCACCACCCTGTGGCCACCGACCACCACACCAAGGCCACCACCCCACCTTGCAGCCGGGCCACCTCTGCGCTGTCCCCCTGTGGCTTCTGGTCCCTCAGTGCGGTGGCCTCCTGCTGGTACTGGGCGCAGAGCTCCTGCGCCCGCTGCAGCTCCTCGCGCAGCTGGGCCACCTCCCCTGGACCCGGGGGACACGGAACCCACGGCTCAGCCCCATGGCAACAACGGGACCCCGCCCGAAGGTGACCCGCACCATGTCATTGGCCCTGCCATGGCCACCACTCCCTGTGCTGCAACATCACCCTGGTGTGGCATGGCCACCAACTCACCATGGCCACCAACCCACCACCCTATGGCCACTATCACATCATGGCCACTGTCCCACCACTCCATGGCCACCAACCTGTCATGGCCATCAACCCACCATGGCCACCAACCCACCATGACCACCAACCCACCATGGCCACCATCCCCTGACACCACAGCCATGGCCACCACGCCATCATGGCCACCGTCCCACCACTCCATAGCCACCACCCCATGGACACCACCACATCATGTCATGGCCACCACCATCCCACACCATGGTTGCCACCACCCCATGGCCACCATCCCCTGACACCACAGCCATGGCCACCACCCCATCATGGCCACCGTCCCACCACTTCATGGCCACCAACCCACCATGGCTTCTAACCCACCACTCCATGGCCACCAACTCACCATGGCCACCAACCCACCACCCTATGGCCACCATCACATCATGGCCACCATCACATCATGGCCACCATCCCACCACCGCACGACCACCAGCCCACCATCTCACGGCCACCAGCCCACCTCGCAGCCGTGCCACCTCGGCGCTGTCCCCCTGCCGCTGCTGGTCCCTCAAGCGGGCATCGTCACCCAGTTTGGTGGCCTCCTGCTGGTACTGGGCGCAGAGCTCCTGCGCCCGCTGCAGCTCCTCCCGCAGCCAGGCCACCTCCGCTGTGGGACACACGGGACACATAACTCAGCCCCACGGCACCCCTGCCCCACAGCAACCCCACATTTCCCCTGCCATTGCCACCACCCACTGTGCCCCAATGTCACCCTACCATGTCATGGCCGACCCACTATGTCATGGCCACCATCCCACCATGATCACCACCACACCATGGCCACCACCTTACCACACCATGGTCACCACCACACCATCACCACTACCCTAGGACATCTATGGCCACCAGTCCACCACACCATGGCCACCAACCCATCCTATGACCACCACCCCACCATGGCCACCATCTCACCCCATCATGGCCACCACCCCACCACATCATGAACCACCACGCCATGCCCACCCTACCATGACACTATGGCCACCAACCCACCACCCCATGGCCACCAATCCAGCACCCCATGGCCACCACCACACTATGGTCACCATCCCATGACACCATGGCCACCACCCTACCACCCCATGACCACCACTAACCCATGGCCACCATCCCATGACACCATGGCCACCACCCCATGACCACCACTAACCCGTGGCCACCACCCCATTACACCATGGCCATCCCCCACCTTGCAGCCGTGCCACCTCTGCACTGTCCCCCTGCTGCGGCTGGTCGCCCCGGGGGACGCTGTTGGCCAGCTTGGTGGCCTCCTGCTGGTACTGTTCGCAGAGCTGCTGTGCCCGCTGCAGCCCCTCGCGCAGCTGGGCCACCTCCTGCCGCAGGCTGGTGGCCTCGCTGGCCGCCGCCGCCCCCTCTGCCCGCGCCTGCGCCAGCGCCCGCTCCAGCTGCTCGCGCTGCTCTGCCTGCCCGGCCTGCAGCGCGCCCAGCTCCGCCTGCAGCGACCGCAGCTCCGCTGCCGGGGACACCCGGTGCGGGACCGGCCGTGGGTGCTCGTCCTTGGGTGCCCCTCACCCCTGGGGGCCATCCCTGGGGTGCCCACCCTTGGCTTGACCATCCCTGGAGTGCCCATCCCTATGGAGTGCCCATCCCTGGGGTGCCCACTCTTGGCTTGACCACCCTTGGGGTGCTCATTCATGGAGTGCCCACCCTTGGCTTGACCATCCTTGGAGTGCCCATCCCTATGGAGTGCCCATCCCTGGGGTGCCCACCCTTGGCTTGACTATCATTGGAGTGCCCATTCCTATGGGGTGCCAATCCCTATGGGGTGCCAATCCCTATGGGGTGCCCACCATTGGCTTGACCATCCTTGGAGTGCCCATCCCTGTGGGGTGCCCATCCCTGGGGTGCCCACCCTTGGCTTGACCATCACTGGAGTGCTCATCCCTATGGGGTGCCCATCCCTAGGGTGCCCACCCTTGGCTTGACCACCCTTGGGGTGCTCATTCATGGAATGACCAGTCTTGGAGTGCCCACCCTTGGCTTGACCATTCTTGGAGTGCCCATTCCTATGGGGTGCCCATCCCTGGGGTGCCCACCCTTGGCTTGACTATCATTGGAGTGCCCATTCCTATGGGGTGCCCATCCCTATGGGGTGCCCACCCTTGGCTTGACTATCATTGGAGTGCCCATTCCTATGGAGTGCCAATCCCTATGGGGTGCCCATCTTTGGCTTGACCATCACTGGAGGGCCCATCCCTATGGGGTGCCCATCCCTGGGGTGCCCACCCTTGGCTTGACCATCACTGGAGGGCCCATCCCTATGGGTTGCCCATCCCTGGGGTGCCCACCCTTGGCTTGACCACCCTTGGGGTGCTCATTCATGGAGTGAACAGTCTTGGAGTGCCCACCCTTGGCCCGACCATCACTGGAGTGCCCATCCCTATGGGGTGCCCATCCCTGGGGTGCCCACCCTTGGCTTGACCATCACTGGAGTGCCCATCCATATGGGGTGCCCATCCCTATGAGGTGCCCACCCTTGGCTTGACCATCACTGGAGTGCCCATCCCTACGGGGTGCCCATCCCTATGAGGTGCCCACCCTTGGCTTGACCATCACTGGAGTGCCCATCCCTATGGGGTGCCCATCCCTGGGGTGCCCACCCTTGGCTTGACCATCCTTGGGGTGCTCATTCATGGAGTGCCCAGTCTTGGGGTGCCTGTCCTCAGGGTGCCCATCCCTATGGAGTGTCTATAGCTGGGGTGCCCACCCTTGGGGTGACAATCTTTGGGTTGCCCATCCTTGAGGTGCCCTTTGCTATGGGGGGACCATCCCTGTGATGCCCACCCTTGGGATGACAAGCCCTATGAGGTGCCCATTCATGGAGTCACCAGTCTTGGGGTGCCTATCCTTGGGATGACCACCCTTGGGGTGCCCATCCTTATGGGGTGCTCATTCATGGAGTGACCAGTCTTGGAGTGTCTGTCCTTGGGGTGCCCATTCCTATGGGGTGACCATCCCTGGGGTGCCCACCCTTGGGGTGACCATCCCTGAGATGCTTGTCCTTATGGGGTGACCATCCTTGAGGTGCCCATCCCTATGGTGACAATCTTTGGGGTGCCTACCCCTATGGGGTGCCCATTCATGGAGTAACCAGTCTTGGGGTGCCCACCCTTGGGTTGACCACCCTTGAGGTGCCTGTCCCTTTAGGGTGCCCATCCCTGGGGGTGCCCATGGCTGGGGATGCCCATTTATTGGGGGGGAGCCGCTTATGGGGGGGGGGGGGAATCCCCACGGGGTGCCCGTTCATGGGGGGCACACCCCTGGAGGTACCCATTTTTGGGGGTACACGTCTCCAGGGGCTGCCCGGTTTTGGGGGGCCCGTCCTCGGGGGGTGCCCGTTCACGGGAGGTCCCATCTTTTGGGGGAACCCATCCCGGGGATGGCCGTTTTTGGGGGTGCCCGTTTTGGGGGGTGGGGGTCCCCGGCCCCCCCACTCACCCCCCACGGAGGGGCAGGCGTTGAGCTCCATGGCCCTGCCGCCCCCGGCGGGGCAGCGCGTGCCCTGTCACCGTCCCCCGGGTGACCGTCCGCAGCGGTGGCATCTCTGGTTGCCCAGGCAACCGCCTCCCCGCTTCCTGCCCGGACGCCTGGGTCCCTGGGGTGGGAGGGGCTCGGCGGGAGCAGCGCTGGGCACCCCCAGTGCCGCTGTCCCACACCAGTACCCCCAACCAGTGCCACCGGTGCCCCTGCTCCCGCCCTGGGGCCTCAGGAATCGTTGGGGGAGCGTTCACTCTGGAGCCTACTGATGGCTACGAGGGGCCCGTGAGGGGGCAGTGAGGCGGGGGCTGGGGGAACAGCCGGATGCCTGGGTTCGTTGTGGCCCCCCAGACCCTGCTGGGGGGGGGTGAGGAGTGGCAAAGGAGAGTCTCTAAATTATGGGATGGAGGGCTCGTGGGGGGCTCGGAGTGCATGAGGGGAGGTGTCAGGGGGGTCATGTGGTGACATGGGGGGGGGCTGTGCACTCAGGGACAGCGATGACATCATAGGTGATGCCATGACGTCATCACATAGTGTGACCTGAGCTGACCCTGCTTGACCCAGTACAACCCATTGCAGTCCAGTATGATCAAACCGGACCTGACCCAGTATAATCCAGTACAGCCCAGTATAGCCCAGTACAGCCCAGTACAACACAGTATGAACAGACCTAACCTGACCCAGTATAACCCAGTACATCCCAGTATAGCCCAGTACAGCCCAGTGCAGTGCAGTCCAGTACAACACAGTCCAGCATAGCCCCGTATGACCCGGTACAGTACATTAGGACCCAGTACAGCCCAGTACAGTGCAGCCCATCACAGCACAGTCCTGTATTGCCCAGTATAGCCCAGTACAACACAGTATGAACAGACCTAACCTGACCCAGTATAACCCAGTACAGCCCAGTATAGCCCAGTACAGCCCAGTGCAGTACAGTCCACTTACAGTACAGCCCAGTATGACCCAGTGCAGCCCAGTACAGTACAGGCCGACCCAGTACATCCCAGTACATCCCGAGCCGTCCCTGCCCCGGAGCCGGGGGACCCCCCCACGGGTGGGGATCCCCCCAGCAACAGGCACACCCCCCCACCCGTGGGGACCCCACTCGGTGCTGGTGCCACCACCCCACTGTCCCTCCGCTCCTCCGGACTTTATATGCACCCCCAGGCAGGGGGGGCGGGCACCCCGATCGCCCTTAATCCCCCCCTAAGCAGCTTGTGCTCATCCTTCCTGCCCCACGGGCGGCCCCACGGTCACGGGGGGGCAGGAAAAGGGGTGTGGGTTTGGCGGGGGGGCGGGAAGGGAAAAAAAGATACATCGGGCTCGTCCGGGATTTGAACCCGGGACCTCTCGCACCCTAAGCGAGAATCATACCCCTAGACCAACGAGCCGCGGGAGAACAGCGGCCCCCCCGCGGGTCACGTGTGGGTGTCGGGGTGCGGGGGGGCGGCTGAGGGGTGCAGGGGATGTGGGGGAGTCAGGGGGATGGGGAGCACCCCCCCGGAAGCGCACCCCCCTGTAATGCACCCCAATAACGCACATTCCCCCCCCCCCCCAAGTGCACCTTCCTAATCCATGTACCCCCCAACCAGACACCCCCCAACAATGCACCCCTCGAAATGCGCCCCCCCCTTTCCCCAGCAATGCACCCCCCCGGTAATGCACCCCAATAATGTACATCGCCCTCCAGCAATGCTCCCCCCGCCCCAAAATTACACCTCCCGAAATTGCAACCCCCCCTTGGAATATCCCCCTCTACAGTGCCCCCCCAACCATGTTACCCCAAAAGGACCCCCCCCCAAGCCCCAAACTGCCCCCGAGGTGCCCCCCACACACCCCCCGGCCACCCCAGGCTCCCCCCATCCCACGGGGGCCCCCCCGGGCAGGACCCCAGCACAGAGCAGGGGACAATAAATGGTGGGTGACACGGGGTGTCCCGTGGGGTTGTGGGGGCACCCGAGGGTCCTCGAGGGGGGGGTGTGACCTCATTGGGGGACCCCAACATCCTCCTATGGGCCCCAAACTTCCCCTTCGGGTCCCTAAACCCCCTGGGACCCCCCCAGACCACCCCAGGTCACCCAGGTCTGGGACACCCCAATGTCACTAAAGCCAACCTTGGCATCCCCATGTGTCCCTGGGGACCCCAGACACCCCCTAGGGGACCCCAAATCCCCCACCCAGGGTCACCCAGCGCTGGGACAACCCAACATCACCAAGACCAACCTTGGGGGGTTCCCTGTGTGTCCATGGGGACCCCAACCCCCCCCCAGAGACCTGACCCTCCTCGAGACCCCAACCCTCTTCTGGGGACACCAAACCTGCCTTCGGGACCCCAAAACCCTCCTTGGGGACCTCACCACCCCCCTGGGGCACTCAGATCTGGGACACCCCAACATAACCAACACCAACCTTGAGGGGTCCCCCTAGGTGACCCCAATCCCCTACCCAGGGTCACCCAGGGCTGGGACACCCCAGCATCACCAAGACCAACCTTGGTGGGTCCCCATGTGTCCCTGGGGACCTCAACCCCCCTCCCTTGGGACCCAACACCCCTTGAGACCCGAACCCTCTTCTAGGGACATCAAACCCCGCTTGGGGACCCAAATTATCCCCCTTCAGGGACTCCAAATCCCCCCACCCAGGTCTGGGACAGCCCAACATCACCAAGATCAATCTTGGGGGGTCTCTGTGTGTCCCTGGGGACCCCAGACCCCCAGTGGGGACCCGACTCTCCTGGAGACCCCAACCTTTTCCTGGGGACCCCAATCTCCCCCTTCGGAGACCCCAAATCCCCCCACCCAGGTCTGGGACACCCCAACATCACCAAGACCAACCTTGGGGGGTCCCCGTGTGTCCATGGGGACCCCAAACCTGCTCTGGGTGGCTGTGGGGGGGCTTCGCCCCCCCCCAAATCCTGGCAATCGGCTCGGCCCGGCTTAGCGAGGCTGCTTAGGCCCTGAGCCCGGCTTAGCCCCCCTTAATCCCTGTGTTTGCCCCGGGATGAGGCCTTGATCCCCCCCAGAGCCTTTAAGCGGCTTTGGGGCGCGCAAGGTATATCAGAGGGGGAGGGCAGGGACCTCCGCGTCCCCCCCGTGCGTCCCCCCCACCGAGGTGCCACCACCATGTCGGGTGACGAGGAGTTTTACCTTTTCAAGAATGCGTCCTCGGTGGGACCCTGGGACGGTCCCCAATATCACATCGCCCCCGCTTGGGCCTTTTACCTCCAAACCGCCTTCATGGGCTTCGTGTTCCTGGTGGGGACCCCCTTCAACGCCATCGTCCTGGTGGTCACCATCAAGTACAAGAAGCTGAGGCAACCGCTCAACTACATCCTGGTGAACATCTCCTTCAGCGGCTTCATCTCCTGCATCTTCAGCGTCTTCACCGTCTTCGTCTCCAGCTCCCAGGGTTACTTCATCTTCGGCAAGGACATGTGTGCCTTGGAGGCCTTCGTGGGGGCCACCGGAGGTAGCGGGGGGGGGCGTCATCATGGTTTGGTGGGGCTGGAGGGGTTGGGGTGATCACCTCGTCATGGTGGGGCTGGAGGAGTTGGGGTGACCACCGTGGTCTGGTGGGGCTGGACATAAGGTTGAGCATCATGGTTTGTGGTGGGGTGACACCACCATGGGCTGGAGGAGTTGGGGGGACCACCATGGGCTGGTGGGGCTGGAGGCGTTGGGGTGATCACCACATTGTGGTGGGGCTGGAGGAGTTGGGGTGATCAGCATGGCTGGAGCTGGGGTGACCACTATGGTTTGGTGGGGCTGGAGAGGTTGGGGTGATCACCCCGTCGTGGTGGGGCTGGAGGAGCTGGGGTGACCAGTATGGTCTGGTGGGGCTGTACATAAGGTTGACCATCATGGTTTGTGGTGGGGTAACACCACCATGAGCTGGTGGGGCTGGAGGGGTTGGGATGATCACCACATCGTGGTGGGGCTGGAGAAGCTGGGGTGACCACCATGGGCTGGAGAAGTTGGGGTGATTACCATGGCTGGAGCTGGGGTGACCATGGTGAAGCTGGAGAAGCTGGGGTGACCACCATGGTCTGACAGAGCTGGATGAGTCGGGGTGACCACTATGGTTTGGTGGGGCTGGAGAGGTTGGGTTGATCACCCCATCATGGTGGGGCTGGAGGAGCTGGGGTGACCACCATGGTCTAGTGGGGCTGTACAGAGGGTTGACCACCATGGTTTGTGGTGGGGTGACACCACCATGGGCTGGTGGGGCTGGAGGCGTTGGGGTGATCACCACATTGTGGTGGGGTGGAGAAGCTGGGGCGACCACCATGCTCTGACAGAGCTGGATGAGTTGGGGTGACCACCATGGGCTGGAGGAGTTGGGGTGACCATCATGGTTTCGTGGGGCTGGAGGGGTTGGGGTGATCACCCCATCATGGTGGGGCTGGAGGAGCTGGGGTGACCACCATGGGCTGGAGGAGATGGGGTGATCAGCATGGGTGGAGCTGGGGGATGTGGGGGGGCTGGAGGAGCTGGGGTGACCACCATGGTTTGATGGAGCTGGATGAGTTGGGATGAACAGCATGGGCTGGAGGAGTTGGAGTGACCACCATGGTTTGGTGGGGCTGGAGGGGTTGGGGTGATCTTCCCATCATGGTGGGGCTGAAGGGGCTGGGGTGACCACCATGGGCTGGAGGAGTTGGGGTGATCAGCATGGCTGGAGCTGGGGTGACCATCATGGCTTGGTGGTGCTGGAGGATCAGGGGCAACCACCATGGTCTGATGGAGCTGGAGGAGCTGGAATGACCATTGTGGTCTGGTGAAGTTGGGGTGACCACCATGGTCTGGTGAGGCTGTCCATAGGGTTGACCATCATGGCTTGTGGTTGGGTTGTAGGTGAAGGTGACCACTGTGGTCTGGTGGGGCTGGAGAAGCTGGGGTTGCCATGGTGATCTGGTGGGGTTGGGGTGACCACTATGACCTGATGGAGTTGGAGGAGTTGGGGTGACCACAGTAGTTGGAATTTGGACAACGACCATGGTTTGGTGGGGCTGGAGGAGTGGTGGTTGACTAATGTGGTCTGGTGGGGCTGTACATAAGGTTGACCACCATGGTTTGTGGTGGGGTAACACCACCATGGTCTGGTGGGGCTGGAGGAGTTGGGGTGACCAACTGTGGCTGGATTTGGGGTGACCACCACGGTCTGGTGGGGCTGTGGATGGAGATGATCACCGTAGTCTGGTGGGGCTGCATGTTGGGTTGACCATCATGGTGTGGTGAAGCTGGAGGTGGGGGTGACCACAGTGGTCCAGCAAAGCTCTAGGAGTTGGGGTGACCAATGTGACCTGATGGGGCTATAGATAGGGTTGACCACCACAGTCTGGTGGGGCTGGAGGTAGGAGTGACCACCATGGTTTGGGGGGCTACAGCTGTTGGGGTGACCAGCTGTGGTCTGGTGGAGCTGGGGTGGCCATTGTGATCTGGTGGGGCTGTACATAGGGTTGACCATCATGGTTTGTTGTGGGGTTGTAGGTGGAGGTGACCATCATGGGCTGGTGGGGCTAGAGGTGAGGGTGACCATGGCAGTTTGGTGGGGCTGGAGGAACTGGGGTGACCACCATGGTTTGGTGGGGTTGGAGGAGTTGGGGTGACCACTATGACCTGATGGGGCTGTAGGTGTTGGGGTGACCACCATGGTTTGGTGAAGCTGGAGGAGCTGGGGTGACCACCATGGTTTGGTGGGGGTGGAGGAGTTGAGGAGATCACCATGGCCAGATTTGGGGTGACCACCATGGTTTGGTGGGGCTGGGGGAGTTGGGCTGACCACTATGACCTGATGGGGCTGTAGGTGTTGGGGTGACCACCACGGTTTGGTGGAGCTGGAGGAGCTGGGGTGACCACCACAGCCAGAGTTGGGGTGACCATCATGGTCTGTGGGGCTACAAGTAGGGTTGACCACCATGGTTTGGCGGGGTTGGAGGAGTTGAGGTGATCAGAGTTGGGATGACCACCATGGTTTGGTGGGGCTGGAGAAGTTGGGGTGACCACTATGACCTGATGGGGCTGTAGATGTTGGGGTGACCGCTATGACCTGATGGGGCTGTAGGTGTTGGGGTGACCACCATGGTTTGGTGGGGCTGGAGAAGTTGGGGTGACCACTATGACCTGATGGGGCTGTAGGTGTTGGGGTGACCACCATGGTTTGGTGGAGCTGGAGGAGCTGGGGTGACCATCGTGGTCTGTGGGGCTGCACATAGGGTTGACCACCATGGCTTGTGGTGGGGCTGGAGGTGGAGGTGACCACCATGGTGTGGTGGTGGGGGTGGCTGGACCTCAGGTTGATGTCCCCATGGTGTGGTGTCCCCAGGGCTGGTGACAGGTTGGTCCTTGGCCTTCCTGGCCTTCGAGCGCTACATCGTCATCTGCAAACCCTTCGGGAACTTCCGCTTCAGCTCCAAACACGCCCTCATGGCCGTGGTGGCCACCTGGGTCATCGGCCTGGGCGTCGCCCTCCCCCCCTGGTTCGGCTGGAGCAGGTGGGGACACAGGGGACACGGGGGAACAGGGGAGGACAGGGGGGACAAAGGGGAACAGGGTGGGACACGGGAACAGGGGGGACATGGAGGACACAAGGTGGGACACAGGGACGGGGGGGACATTGGGGACAGGGAGATGAGGGGGGATGCAGGGACAGGGGGCTGAACGTGTCCAGGAGTGGTGGGGAGGTCATGAGGGTGCCATGGGTGACACAGGGGTGATATGGGGTGATACAGGGTGACATGGGGTGACACAGGGGTGCTATGGGGTGACACAGGGTGACACTGGGTGCCATAGGGGTGACACAGGGGTGATATGGGGTGATACAGGGTGGCGTGGGGTGACACGGGGGTGCTATGAGGTGACATAGAGGTGACACAGGGGTGAATATGGGGTGACACAAGGTGCCATGGAGTGCAATGGGGTGACACAGGATGCAATGGGGTGACACAGGGTGACATTGGGTGCCATAGGGGTGACACAGGGGTGACACAGGGTTGAATACAGGGTAATACAGGGTGGCATGGGGTGACACAGGGGTGCTATGGGGTGACACAGAGGTGACACAGGGTTGAATACGGGGTGACACAAGGTGCCATGGAGTGCAATGGGGTGACACAGGATGCAATGGGGTGACACAGGATGACATTGGGTGCCATAGGGGTGACACAGGGGTGATATGGGGTAATACAGGGTGGCATGGGGTGACACGGGGGTGCTATGGGGAGACACAGAGGTGACACAGGGGTGAATACGGGGTGACACAAGGTGCCATGGAGTGCAATGGGGTGACACAGGGTGCCATTGGGTGCCATAGTGGTGACACACGGGTGACACAGGGGTGATGAGGGTGACACCAGGCAGGAGGTGACAGCCGTGTCCCCAGGTACGTCCCCGAGGGGCTGCAGTGCTCCTGCGGCCCCGACTGGTACACGGTGGGCACCAAGTACAAGAGCGAGTACTACACCTGGTTCCTCTTCATCTTCTGCTTCATCGTCCCCCTCTCCCTCATCATCTTCTCCTACTCCCAGCTGCTCAGCGCCCTGCGGGCCGTGAGTCACCGGGGGGACAACTGCAGGGACAGGGACAGGGACATGGCGGGGAGATGGTCAGATGGTGGGAGGGATGGTGAGATGGAGGGATGGAGGATGGAGGGATGGTGAGATGGAGGGATGGAGGGATGGAGGGATGGTGAGATGGAGGGATGGAGAGATGGAGGGATGGAGGATGGAGGGATGGAGAGATGGAGGGATGGAGGGATGGAGGGATGGAGAGATGGAGGGATGGAGAGATGGAGGGATGGAGGGATGGAGGGATGGTGAGATGGAGGGATGGAGAGATGGAGGGATGGAGGATGGAGGGATGGAGAGATGGAGGGATGGAGAGATGGAGGGATGGAGGGATGGAGGGATGGTGAGATGGAGGGATGGAGAGATGGAGGGATGGAGGGATGGAGGGATGGTGAGATGGAGGGATGGAGGGATGGTGAGATGGAGGGATGGAGAGATGGAGGGATGGAGAGATGGAGGGATGGTGAGATGGAGGGATGGAGGGATGGTGAGATGGAGGGATGGTGAGATGGAGGGATGGAGGGATGGTGAGATGGAGGGATGGTGAGATGGAGGGATGGAGGGATGGTGAGATGGAGGGATGGAGGGATGGAGGGATGGAGGGATGGAGGGATGGAGGGATGGAGGGATGGAGGGACGGTGAGATGGAGGGACGCATGAGGAAGGGCTGGA
Organism: Streptopelia decaocto; assembly: GCF_964273445.1. Lineage (NCBI taxonomy): Eukaryota > Metazoa > Chordata > Aves > Columbiformes > Columbidae > Streptopelia > Streptopelia decaocto. Next base: position 43,117 of record NW_028116615.1, on the reverse strand, counting down.
GAGATGGACAGATGGATGGATGGGGGATGGATGGATGGATGGGTGGAGGGATGAACAGATGGATGGATGGAGGGACGGATGGACAGAGGAATGGATGGGGGATGGGTGGACAGGTGATGAACAGATGGATGGAGGGATGGATGGGTGGATGGGGGATGGATGGGTGGATGGGGGATGGATGGATGAACGGATGGACGGATGGAAGGACAGGTGGATGGACAGGTGGATAGGTGGAGGGATGAACAGATGGATGAAGGGATGGATGGATGAAGGGATGGAGGGATGGATGACGGGATGGATGGATGGACGGAGGGATGAAGGAATGGATGGATGGACGGAGGAAGGGATGGACGGATGGATAGATGGATGAAGGGATGAATGGCTGGACAGAGGGACAGCTGGGTGGATGGATGGACAGATGGATGAAGGGATGAAGGGATGAAGGGCTGGACAGAGGGACAGCTGGGTGGATGGATGGACAGATGGATGAAGGGATGAAGGGATGAAGGGCTGGACAGAGGGACAGCTGGGTGGATGGATGGACAGATGGATGAAGGGATGGATGGATGGATGGACGGATGGATGACGGGATGGATGGACAGATGGATGGAGGAACGGATGGATGGATGGATAGATGGATGAAGGGATGAATGGACGGATGGATGGATGAAGGGATGAATGGCTGGACAGAGGGACAGCTGGGTGGACGGATGGACAGATGGATGAAGGGATGGATGGATGGATGGATGACGGGATGGATGGATGGATGGATGACGGGATGGATGGATGGATGGATGGATGACGGGATGGATGGACGGATGGATGGATGGAGGAACAGATGGATGGATGGATAGATGGATGAAGGGATGAATGGACGGATGGATGGATGAAGGGATGAATGACTGGACAGAGGGACAGCTGGGTGGATGGATGGACAGATGGATGAAGGGATGGATGGATGGATGGATGGATGGATGGATGGATGAGGGGACGGATGGCTGGACAGAGGGACAGCGGGGTGGGTGGACAGACAGATGGCTGGACCGATGGCCATGTGGGCGATCAGCTGGGTGGCCAGGAGCCCTGGGGGCGGTGCCGGTGTCCCAGCCGGTGTCCCCGTGGCGCTGGCGCAGGTGGCGGCGCAGCAGCAGGAGTCGGCCACCACGCAGAAGGCGGAGCGGGAGGTGTCGCGCATGGTGGTGGTGATGGTGGGGTCCTTCTGCCTCTGCTACGTCCCCTACGCCGCCCTGGCCATGTACATGGTCAACAACCGCAACCACGGCCTGGACCTGCGCCTGGTCACCATCCCCGCCTTCTTCTCCAAGAGCTCCTGCGTCTACAACCCCATCATCTACTGCTTCATGAACAAACAGGTGCCACCGCGCCGGGGACACGGGGACACCCGGGTGATGGGGCACCCTGGGACACAGAGGCCATGGGGACATCCTGGGACACGTAGGCAACAGGGCACCCTGGGACACACAGGCCATGGGGACATCCAGGGACACCTGGGTGATGGGGACACCCTGGGACACCTGGGTGATGGGGACACTCCGGGACACACAGGCAACAGGGACATCCAGGGACACCCAGGCAACAGGGACACCCTGGGACATACAGGCCATGGGGACACCCTGGGACACGTAGGCAACAGGGACACCCAGGGACACATAGGCCATGGGGACATCCAGGGACACCTGTGTGATGTGGACACCCTGGGACACACAGGCCATGGGGACACCCCGGGACATGTAGGCAACAGGGACATCCAGGGACACCCCGGGACACACAGGCCATGGGGACAACCAGGGACATGTAGGCAACAGGGACACCCTGGGACACCTGGGTAATGGGGACACGTCAGGACACACAGGGAACAAGGACATCCAGGGACACCTGGGTGATGGGGACATCCAGGGACACCCGGACACTGAGGACATTGAGGGACATCTAGGCACTGGGGACACCCTGGGACACCCAGGCAATGGGGACAGACAAGTGATGGGGACAGTCAGGGACACACAGCCATGGGGACAGCCCAAGACACCCAGGCGTTGGGGACACCAGGGAAATGGGGACATTCCAGGACACCCAGGCAATGGGGACATCCAGGGATTACACATGGGTATGGGGATACCTGGGCCATGGGGACACCTCGGGACACCTGGGCAATAGGGACACCTGGGGACATCCAGGGACACCTGGGCGATCGTGGGACACCTTGGTGATGAAGACACCCAAGCACTGGGGACATCCAGGGACATCCAGGCACTGGGGACATCCCAAGGATGCCTAAGGACATCTGGGGACCAAGGGTGTCCAGGGACACTTGGGGACCAGGGTCATCCAGGGACACCCAGGGACCAGAGATGCCCATGGGGCAGGGACACCTGGTGACAAGACTGGGGACATCCTGGGAGCGCTGACACAGGGAGATGTGAGGACAACAGAGAGTGAGGGACACTTGGGGACCATGGATGTCCAGAGACTGAGGACACTTGGTGACAACAGACTGGGGACATCCTGGGAGCGGGGACACCAGGGGATGGGGGGTGATGGTCAGGGACACCTGGGGACACTTGGGGACCAAGGATGTCCAGGGACCAAGGACACCTGGTGACAACAGACTGGGGACATCCGGGGAGTGGGGACACCAGGAAATGTTGGGGATGGGAAATGATGGAGGGTGAAGGACGCCCAGGGACACCTGGGGACCACAGATGTCTAGGGACAGAGGACACTTGGTGACAACAGACTGGGGACATCCTGGGAGCGGGGACACCAAGGGATGGATGATAACAGAGAGTGAGGGACACCAGGGACACTTGGGGACACCTGTGCCCACCCAGACCCACCTCCAGCATCCCCAAGGACACGAGACGTGGCTGATGTGACACCAGGGCTGGGCTGCACCTCCCATGGCGGGAACGGGGGACACCTGGGGACACTTGGGGACACCCAAGCTGAGCTGTCCCCGTGTCCCCGTCCCCAGTTCCGCGCCTGCATCCTGGAGCTGGTGTGCGGGCGGCCCATGACGGACGACTCGGACGTGTCCAGCTCGGCCCAGCGCACCGAGGTCTCCTCCGTGTCCTCCAGCCAGGTCAGCCCCAGCTGAGGGACCCCAATGTGGGGCTGCCCCCCGAGTTGTGGGGCTGCCCTGGGGGTTGGGGTCCCCGCCTCGGGCAGCCCTGGGGTGTAGGGACAATAAACCAGCGACACGCTCGGAATGTGAGAGGCTGTGTGACCCACAGATGTGGGGCGGGATAGGGGGATATGGGGCGGGATGGGGGTCCTGAGGGGGCTTGGTACCATGGTTATGGGGCAGGATGGGGGTCCCTCCCATGGATACGGGAGGGGGGAATGAGAGTCATGGGGTGGGCTCAGCCCCACAGATATAGGGCAGGATGGGGGTGGCTCAGCCTCACATCTATGGGGAGGACCGGGGTCTCATGGGTGGTTCAGCCCCACGGCTATGGGGCAGGATGGGGGCCCCGGTGGGGGGCTCAGCCCCAAGGCTATGGGGTAGGATAGAGGTCCCATGGGGGGCTCAGCCCCACAGATATGGGGGGAGATGGGGGTCTCATAGGGGGGCTTGGCCCCATGGATATGAGGGGGGACACAGGCCCACGAATATGGGGCAGGATGGGGGTCCAGGGGGGGCTCAGCCCCACGGATATGGGGCAGGGTGGGGGTCCAGGGGGGGCTCAGCCCCACGGATATGGGGCAGGATGGGGGTCCAGGGGGGGCTCAGCCCCACAGATATGGGGCAGGACGGGGGTCCTGTGAGGGGCTCAGCCCCATGGCTTTGGGGCAGGACGGGGGTCCTGTGAGGGGCTCAGCCCCATGGCTTTGGGGCAGGACCCCAATACTGGGGGGGGTCACCCCCAGCCCTTCCCACCCAGCCCATTTTTGGGGTAAAACCAACCAAATTCGGGCCCACGGGGTGACTGTAAACGGGTTTATTGAGGCCCCGGTTACACCAAAACCGCTCCAAACGCACCCAAAATGAGCCCGGCCCGAGGGGGACACGCGGGGGGACCCCGGGGGGACATCGTTAGTGTCTGAGGTCGTTAACGCCGCGGAACCGCTCGCTTGGGGGGGGAGGGGGGGACAAGGGGCTTTGCCGCACGCGCAGGAGCCAAATCGGCCGTTTTTCAGCCCGAATCCGGCGGCAGCGCCGGGATTGGCCGATTCCGCGTGAATTCAGCCCAAAAACACGGCGCTTTCGGGCTAAATCGGTTTCCTGGGGGGGACAGCGTGGGGCTGGGGGGGACAGCGTGGGGCTGGTGGCACTTGGGTCACCCCCAGGGGTGGTTTGGGGGGAAACAAAGGGGGAAACAAAAGGGGGAAACAAAAGGGGGAAACAAAAGGGGGAGAAGGGAGCAAGTGGGAAGTGAGGAGGAAATGAGGAGACAAGGAGGAAACGAGGAGGAAGAGAGCAGGAAGTGAGGAGGGAGCAAGTGGGAAGTGAGGAGGAAATGAGGAGACAAGGAGGAAACGAGGAGGAAGAGAGCAGGAAGTGAGGAGGGAGCAAGTGGGAAGTGAGGAGGAAATGAGGAGACAAGGAGGAAACGAGGAGGAAGAGAGCAGGAAGTGAGGAGGGAGCAAGTGGGAAGTGAGGAGGAAATGAGGAGACAAGGAGGAAACGAGGAGGAAGAGAGCGGGAAGTGAGGAGGGAGCAAGTGGGAAGTGAGGAGGAAATGAGGAGACAAGGAGGAAATGAGGAGGAAGAGAGCAGGAAGTGAGGAGGGAGCAAGTGGGAAGTGAGGAGGAAATGAGGAGACAAGGAGGAAATGAGGAGGAAGAGAGCGGGAAGTGAGCGGAGAGGGAGGAGGAAGCAAGAGGGACGCGAGTGGGAAACAAGTGGGAAGTGAGGGAGAAGTGAGGAGGAAATGAGGAGGAAGTAAGTGGGAAGCAAGAGGGGACTGAGCCAGAAATGAGGAGGAGACAACGAGGAAACAAGGAGGAAACAAGGAGTGAGGAGGAAGTGGGAAACCAGGGGAAACAAGGTGGAAATGAAGAAACAAGGAGGAAACGAGGAAGCGAGGAGGAAATGAGAAGGAAGGAATTGGGAAGCAAGAGGGAAATGAGGATTAAACAAGGAAGTGAGGAGGAAATGAGAAAACAAGGACGAAACGAGGAGGGAATGAGGATGAAACAAGGAGGAAATGAGGAGGAAGCAAGTGGGAAGTGAGGAGAGTGCGAAGGAAGTAAGGGGGAAGTGAGCAGAAAATTAGGAGAAAAAAGGGATGAAACAAGGAGGAAAGGAGGAGAAAACAAGGGGGAAACGAAGAGGAAAGGAGGAGGAAACAAGGAGGAAATGAGGAGGAAGCGAGTGGGAAGTGAGGAGAGAGTGTGAAGGAAGCAAGGGGGAAGTGAGTAGGAAATCAGGAGAAAACAAGAAGGAAACGAAGAGGAAAGGAGGAGAAAACAAGGAGGAAATGAAGCGGAAAGGAGGCGGAAACAAGGAGGAAATGAGGAGGAAACAAGGAGGAAACAAGGAGGAAGCGAGCGGCCCCCGTGCGAGCGGTGAACACACAGATTAAAAAAAATATCTCTATATAATATTAATAATAATCACGGATAAAGTGGCGGGAGGGAAGCGAACCCCGGGGAGGAGCCGAGCCCAACCGCGCCCGGCTTTGCAAAGCTCGGCCTAACTAAGCCTGACTCACCTCGGGCCTTGCTTTTCCTTATTGTTCTCTGGCTTTAGGGTGTGTTTCTTCCCTTGAATTCTTTAATGTAAAATATGGAGAGCGCGCTCAGAAACCCCCCGAGGGGCGGGCGGGGGGGACTCGAGCTTCTTCGCTTCACGTGGAACCAAAACAGATACAAAAATAACCAAGAAGTCGTTAAAAATCGGGGCAAAAACGGCATAAACCTTACCAAAAATAAACCAACCAACCCAGGGAGCGTCGTGGTTTCCCAAACGAGCCCCCGGCGCTTCGGGAAGGAGGAAAATTCGCAAAAGATGGGAAACATTTTTTACAAAAATTGAAATTTTGTGATTTTTTTTTCACGTCGTGGCCTGAAATCACAGTTTTTTTAGTGAAAAAAAAAGACGTTTCTTCCGCTAAATCCCAGAAACGGTTCAAAAATAAATTACACGCCGGGGCGGGCGGCGTCAGAACTCGTCGTGCCGCACCAGCGCCTCCCCGAAGTCCGTGGCCTGGCTGCCCACGAACAGGTCGTACTTCTCCACTATCTCCTCTTTGCTCAACTTCCCGTCCTGAAAAAGAGCGAGAAAACACCAATTTGGTCATTTTTCACCCCGTTTTTTAGCTTTCCTAAAAGCTCAAACCCCGCTTAGGTGGGCGGTGGGATGGGAACGAGCCTAAAATGTCTTGAATTGGTTTAAGGAGGCGCGCGCGGAGCGGAGGGGGTTGCGGTTGGGGCGGCGCGGTGGGAAGGAGCCGCCAGGGGGTTTTTGGGGTGAAAAAGGCGTTTTTTGGCACCTTGTTGAGGTCGGACTCGTAGAGCAGGTGGCGCGCCTCGGCCTCGGCGTGGTCGTAGTCCGAGGGCAGGATCCAGGCCTTGGTTTCCTCCTGGTCCATCTTGCCGTCGCGGTTTTTGTCGCGGAACTCCACGAATTGCTCGCGTTCCGTCTTCACCCACTCGGGTTCGTCGGCGTCGCCGTCCTGGCTGTACATGTCACCTGGAGGGGGACAATTGGGGGTTTAGCCCCAAAATGAGAGGCTGGGGGACGTGGAGGGACAAGAGGGGACGTGCGGGGACAGGGAGGGACACAGGGGAACATGGAGGGGACAAAGAGGGGACGTGGAAGGAGCATGAGGGGACACGAGGGGATGTGGAGGGACATGGAGAGACATGGAGGTGACATGAGGGGACAAGGGGGGACACAGCAGTGACAGGAAAGGACCATGAGGGGACATGGAGGGACATGGAGGTGACATGAAGGGACACAAGGGAACATGGAGGGGACAAGGAGGGACACAGAGGGGACATGGAAGGACATGAGGGGACACAAGGGGACGTGGAGGGACATGGAGGTGTCATGAAGGGACACAAGGGAACATGGAGGGGACAAAGGGGGACACAGCAGAGACATGAAAGGACCATGAGGGGACTCGAGAGGATGTGGAGGGACATGGAGAGACATGGAGGGGACATGAGGGGACACGGAGGGGACAAGGGGGGGACACAGCAGAGACATGAAAGGACCATGAGGGGACACGAGGGGATGTGGAGGGACATGGAGAGACATGGAGGGGACATGAGGGGACACAGAGGGACACAGCAATGACATGAAAGGACCATGAGGGGACATGGAGGGACATGGAGGTGACATGAAGGGACACAAGGGAACATGGAGGGGACAAGAAGGGACACAGAGGGGACATGGAAGGACCATGAGGGGACAGGAGAGGACATGGAGAGACATGAAGGGACACAAGGGAACATGGAGGGGACAAGGGGGGACACAGCAGAGACATGAAAGGACAATGAGGGGACACGAGGGGATGTGGAGGGACATGGAGAGACATGGAGGTGACATGAAGGGACACAGAGGGACCATAAGAGGACGTAGAGGGGACATGGAAGGGACAGAGGGACATGGAGGGCCAAGGAAGGACAAGGGGGGACACGGAGGGACCATAAGAGGATGCAGAGGGGACACAGAGGGGACAGAGGGACATGGAGGGACAAGGGGATGTGCAGGGACAGGAAGGGACACAAGGGAACATGGAGGGGATGCAGAGGGGACAAGGCGGGACACAGAGGGGACATGGAAGGACCATGAGGGGACGTGGAGGGGACGGGAAGGGACACAGAGGGACCATAAAGGGACACAAGAGGACATGCAGGGACATGGAAAGACATGGAGGGGACACGGAGCGATGTGTAGGGACATGAAATGGACATGGAGGGGACACAGAAAGGACATGGAGGGGATATAGAAGGGACATGGAGGGACCGTAACAGGATGTAGAGGGGACACGGAAGGGACACAGAGGGAACAAAGGGAACACGGAGGGATGTGGAGGGACACAAGGGGACATGGAGGGGATGCGGAAAGGACAAAGAAGGATGCAGGAGGACACAAGGGGACATGGAAGGGACACGGAAGGACATGGGGGACACAGAGGGTATGTGGAGGGACAAGGTGGGACACGGAGCAATGTGAGCGGACACAAAGCAGACACAGAAGGGACGTGAGGGGACATGAAGGGACAAAGAGAAGACACAGAGGGGACATGGAGGGGACACAGAAAGGACATGGAGGGACGCAGAGGGGACACAGAGGGACAGAAGGGGACATGGAGGGGACATGAAGAGACATGGAAGGAACAAAGAGGGACACAGGAGCATGGATGGACACAGAGGGGACATGGAGGTGACACGGAAGGACATGGGGGACACAGAGGAGACGTGGAGGGACACAGACAGGACACAAGGGGACATGGAGGGGATGCGGAGGGACAAAGAGGAGACAGAGAAGGGACACAGAGGGGACATGGAAAGGACATGAAGGGGACACAGAGGGGACACGGAGGGGACACGTGGGACACAAAGGGATGCAGAAGGGACATGGAGAGATGTGGAGGGACACAGAAAGGACATGGAGGGGACACGGATGGATGCAAAGGGATGTGTAGGGGACACAGAGGGGATACAGAGGGACACGAGGGGACAGGAGGGGACGCCCCTCACCAATGTACTCCTCCAGGTCGATGAAGCCGTCCCCGTTCTTGTCGATGTCCTCCATGGTCTCCTGTGGGGACATCCCGTCAAAAACCCCAAACCGCCCCGTCTGGTGCCCCCATTCCCCCTGTCCCCATCGTCCCCACCTGCACCACGATGTCCTTCATGTACTCGTACTCCTCGGGGTGCAGGAAGGCCGTGAACTCCTCCTTGGTGGCCGTCATGTCACCATCCTTGTCGGCCATCTTGAAGCGCCGCTCGTCACGCACCATCATTTGTTTGTAATTAAAACCGTCGTCGGGGTCGGGGTCGTCTGGGGACGAGAGGAGGGAGGTGACACGGGGCAGTGTGGGCAGTGGTGGCCCGTGGTCAGCGCTAACCCAACACAACTCAAACTCAGCACAGCCCCAACTTCCTCCACCCAACCTCAATTCAACCCCAGCTCAACCTCAATTCAACCCCAGCTCAACCTCCTCAACCCCAACTCAACCTCCTCAACCCCAACTCAACCTCCTCAACCCCAACTCAACCTCCACTCAACCCCAACTGAATCTCTTCAACCCAACCTCCCCAACCTCAACTCAACCTCTTCAACCCAACCAACCTCCTCAACCTCAACTCAACCTCTTCAACCCAACCTCAACCTCAGCTCAGTTTCCACAATCCAACCTCAATCTCCTCAGCCCAACCTCAACTGAATTTCCTCAACCCAACTTCAATCTACTCAACCCAACCTCAACCCAACCTCAGCCTCCCACAACCCAACCTCAACCTCAACCCAGCAACTTCCTCAACCCAACCTCAACCCAGTTTCAATCTCCTCAACCCAACCTCAACCCAGTTTCAATCTCCTCAACCCAGTTTCAATCTCCTCAACCTGAGCTGGTGAAGATGTCCCTGCTCATAGCAGGGGTGGGACAGGATGAGCTGGGAAGGTCCCTTCAACCCAAACCATCCTGTGATTCTACAAACCCAACCTCAGCCTCCTCAACTCCACCTCAACTTCCTCAACCTGATCTAGTTGATGATGTCCTTGTGGGGTTTGACTAGTTGACCTTTGAAGGTCCCTACCAACCCAAACCCTTCCAAGATTCTACAAACCCAACCTCAGCATCCTCAACCTGAGCTGGTGAAGATGTCCCTGCTCATGGCAGAGGGGGTAACTGGGGGTACTGGGAAGGTCCCTTCAACACAAACCCTTCCAAGATGCTACAAACCCAACCTCAGCCTCTTCAACTCAACCTCCCGCACTCAACCTCAACCTCTTCAACCTCCTTGACCCAACTTCAACCCACCTCAACCTCCTCAACCTGAGCTGGTGAAGATGTCCCTGCTCATGGCAGGGGTTGGACAGGATGAGCTGGGAAGGTCCCTTCAACCCAAACCATCCTGTGATTCTACAAATCCAACCTCAATTTCCCCAAGTCAACCTCCTCGACTCTACCTCAACCCAACCTCAACTTCCGCAACCTGATCTAGTTGATGATGTCCTTGCTGGGCTGGACCAGATGACCCTTGAATGTCCCATCCAACCCAAACCCTTCTATGACTCTACAAACTCAGCCTCCCGACGCTTCCCCGCAACCACCCGAATTCCCGACACCACCGGCTGCTGCATCCCCCCTAAAGCCCCCCCGAGGAGGAGGAGGAGGAGGAGCCGTGTCCGACCACCCTTCCCGGGGCAGATGCCTCCAGAACACAAAGCTCCAGGGTTTGTTTTTTTTCAGCCGAGCTATTTTGGGAGGAGAATGTGTAAGAGGATCCCGGAGCGGCTTCAAAGCCGCCGAGACCTCGCCCAGCGCCGCCGCCGAGGGGACATCTGGGCACATATGGCCACCAGATATAGATAACGGCCACGTGGGTCACCCTATAGAAAAACACCCACGGGGGAGGGGGTTTAGTTAAACCAGAGCCAGGCCCGGTCTAAAAAAAGGCTCTTTCCCCGTCTCTGTTGACATCCAGGACAAAAGGCCAGGATTAAGTCGCTGCTGTGCTGTTAAATTAAAGAAGAATTTATTTAAAGTCAGAATTAGGGCATAATTAAGCCTAAAGCTTCTGATTCTAGCCTTGAGTTTTCACTAGAGCTTAAAGCAAAGCCTCAGGCTCAGCCTGAGCTTGAGCAAAGTTAAACCAAATCTCACATGAGGCAAAGTCAAACCCCATTTATTTTAACACAGGTAATTCTGTAATTCATCTCGGCGGCTTTAATCAGGTTTAGTTAAGCTGCAAAAGGCAGAGAGCTGAGCAAGCAGAGTGTTTAATAAGAGTTAAACCCACCCAAAAACCACTTTGTGTTTTAGTCCCCACCTTGGTAGCAAAGCAGAACAATTTATTAAGCTTGGGAGTGGCAGCGAAGCCACAACCTCAACTGTTTTAATTGTTCCTGAGCGATACGAGAATACAAACGAGCGTTTCTGGCTTCACAACCCACCCGTGGGGCCAAAACACCACAAATATCTATGATTATCTTCTCATTTTTAAGGAGGTTTTAAAGGGAGTTTTCATTTAAGCCCAGCTCTTGGATCTTTCCCATTCATACTCTTATTTTTTCCCCTATAAAAGCAAAGTCTGGAGCTGCTCGGTTCCAGCCCGGTGACTAATCCGGCACCCAAAGCTCAAAAATATGACAAAAAGCATTTTATTTTGATGACAAAACGCAACATTTTTTCAATGCTGGGTCAAGCGGGGCCGGGGCCGTTGGATTCGGGAGTCGCCCAAATCTTGGCCGCACCCCAAAACCTCCCGCAAGGCGTTTCCAGCGGCCAGAACGGGCTGAGAAGAGACAATTCCAGCCAATTTCAGCAAAAAAAGGTGATATAATTGAAGGTGAAATAATTGCATTTTTGCTGAACAAAAAAAGGTGCTAAAACCCCTTCCTAGGCTGGGGTTGAGCAGGCTCAGCCTTGTGTTTCTCTCAAAAATCACATTATTCATGGAAAAACTGAGTTTAGTTAAGACCCGGTCTAACCCTGAGCAAGCTTAGTAAAGCCTGAGGGGGTTTATTTCCCCTTTGAGCTCAAACTTGCTCTTAAAAAGCACTTTGCTGTTGCGGTTTAAGGCAAGATGGCAATAAACCAGGACATTCGCTAACGATTTCGATGGATTTTGGACGGCGCACACACCCCAAAATTGGGCCAAATGGCGCAAAATGCGCGAAATTTAAATCAAAAGCAAAATAATAAATTCCCTCCCACCCCCCGTGCTTTTCATCACAGGACTGAATTTGGAGCAGATTTTCACAACTAAGCGTAGACTTACAAGGGGGTTTAACCCCTTGGGTTTTGCCTTTAATTGCCCAGAATGTAAATTTAGAGGAAAATGTCAATTCTTTATTAATTTTGAGGTTTTAGGGCTGAACTGAGCGCTCCCCTCCACCCTATTCATATATTAGCGTTATTTTTTCTTCTGTCCTTTCTTAAGCCAGGCTTTGAGCTCGCCCGCCCCAAACCCAGCTTTAGGTGCGCCTAACTTACCTACAACCCCTCCACAAAGGCAAAATAGCCAATTACAGCGCCCCAATTAGCCAAAATTGGTGGCGAATGTCAACTCGTACCCAGGATGTAGCCGTAGGTGGCGTTTTTGTACTCGTCCCAGGAGATGAGCCCGTCCTCGTTGAGGTCGTGGCCCTTCCACTGCCGCTCCACGTCCTCGAAAATCCAGCGCTTTTGGGCAAATTTGATCCAGTCGCGCAGCTCTTCCACCGTCACAAAACCGTCCTTGTCCTCGTCGATCTTCACCACGATCTTCCTGCGGGAAAACGCCGGGAAACGGGGAAAAATAAGAGGTTTGGAACCAACGGTGCGTTATCCCCGGTAAATCAACAGATTTGAGCGCCAAATGCTGGGAAATCGAGCAGTTTGTCCTTAAAACCGACGTGAGGTTTAGGCGCCGGTTTTGCGCACGCTCCGGTTGGGTGTTTTGCAGGAATTCGGTCTCTTCGGGGTAATTTTTTAGGAATTACATCTTTTTTTGGTAAATTTTTCAGGAATTATGTATCGTAGGGGAAAATATTTTGCTTTTGGATCTTGGGAAACATCCACTTGTGTATTTTTGACCTCAACGGTGCTTAAAATTAGGAAAATTCACCTCAGCAACCAGATATAAAGACCCAAACTTGGCTTTATTTGAACGTCCAAGCTTAAGGAGCGGTTTAGACACCAAATCACCAGTTTTGCTCATTCTTGGCTTACTCAGGTTGGGTATTTTTTAGGAATTATGTCTCTTAGGGTTAATTTTTCAGGAATTATGTATCTTAGGAGAAAACATTTTGCTTTTCAATCTTGGGAAATACTTATCGCTGCATTTTCCCACCTCAACAGTGCTTAAAATTCGGAATATCTGCCTTGGCAACGGGATATAAAGACCCAAACTTGGCTTTATTTGCACATCCAAGCCTAACAAGTGGTTTAGACACCAAATCACCAGTTTTGATCATTCTTGGCTTACTCAGGTTGGGTATTTTTTAGGAATTATGTCTCTTAGGGTTAATTTTTCAGGAATTAGGTTTCTTAGGATAAAACATTTTGCTTTTCAATCTTGGGAAACATTTCTCGGTGCATTTTCCCACCTCAACAATGCTTAGAAATGGGAAAACTCCCCTCGGCAACCGGATACAAAGACCCAAACTTGGCTTTATTTGCACGTCCAAGCCTAACAAGTGGTTTAGACACCAAATCACCGGTTTTGCTCATTTTCGGGTTACTCGGGTTGATGTTTTTTGGGAATTACGTATCTTAGGGGAAAACATTTTGCTTTTCAATCTTGGGCAATATTTCTTGATGCATTTTCCCACCTCAACGGTGCTTAAAATTGGGAAAACTCCCCTCGGCGACCGGATGTAAAGACCCAAACTTGGCTTTATTTGCACGTCCCAGCCTAACGAGGCACCAAAAGGCACCGAACCCCCCTGGGCGGCCGCGGTCGAGGACCCGGCCGCGATTTCGGTGCCCAGAGCCGGGGCCGCGTGTTTGCGCTTTATTTTTAGCAGCAGCTGCAGGAATGTGGGACCCGCGGGCGGGAGGGGAAGCGGCTGCGTCCTTGTCGCTCCTACTCGGCTTTTACTCCTCGGAGTACGTGGGTTGGTTGTTCTGCACAGAAATTTTCTATTTCAGTTCTTCAAATTGCAATTTTTCGCTCTCCGCGCCAGCGCCCGGCGGTTAAAACCAGGACTAACAGCCCAAAACGCTTCCTTTAGTTAATCAGAGTTACTATTTTACCTTTTAGCTCGAAGATTGGCTTCTGGTAAATTCACCGAAGCTTAATTCAAACGCAATAAATTGAGGGATTATTTTAAAGGGTCTTTTAGATCACCGCAAGACTCTTGATTTTCAGATTAAGCCAGAATATTGGCGCAAAGTGAACAAGCGAAACCAGAGGCCGGAGCCGCCCTGAGGTTTGGTTGGTGCGGAATTGCTTTTAAGATAAAAAATCTGTATCTAAACAATTGCAAAATCGAAATATGTAAATCTACATTTTAAAATGTAATAATGGAAGTCTAAGAAATCTAAAAATCTAAGCCTAAAAATTATTAACAGCTGAAAATCTAAATAATATTAACATCTACAAATCTAAGTCTTAAAATATTAAGATCTAAAAATCCAAGTCTAAAAAAGAACCTAAAAGTAAAGCCAGGATTTGGACTCTGGCACCAAGGCTGTTCCTAAAGAAGAAAAGCTGAATATCTGGGACAAAACGGGTAAAAATATTTGCTTTCTGGAAGTTTTTCAGGTGGGGTAGAAATGAGGAGGTTTAACTCAAGCCCGGCATTCCCGTTTAATGACATTAAGGGTGAGCGAAAGCCCAGGGGATACTTAGGCTGAGCCTAAAACTCTGTCTTCAGGTTTAATGGCGCTAAGGGCAAGTGAATGCCCAGGGAACACTGAGGCTGACCCTAAAGCTCTGCCTACAGGTTTAAGGGCGTTAAGGGCGAGCCAAAGCCCAGGGGCCACTTAGGCCAGGCCTAAAACTCTGCCTTCAGGTTTAATGGCGTTAAGGGCAAGTGAATGCCCAGGGGCCACTTGGGCCGAGTGTAAAGCTCTGCCTACAGGTTTAATGGTGTTAAGGGCTAGCGAAAGCCCAGGGGACACTTAGTCTGAGCCTAAAGCTCTGCCTACAGGTTTAATGGCATTAAGGGTAAGTGAATGCCCTGGGGATACTTAGTCTGAGCCTAAAGCTCTGCCTACAGCTTTAATGGTGTTAAGGGCGAGCAAAAGGCTGGGGCACACTTTGGCTGAGCCTAAAGCTCTGCCTTCAGGTTTAATGGCCTTAAGGGCAAGTGAATGCTCAGGGGACACTTAGTCTGAGCCTAAAGCTCTGCCTTCAGGTTTAATGGCCTTAAGGGTACCTGAATGCCCTGGGGATACTTAGTCTGAGCCTAAAGCTCTGCCTTCAGGTTTAATGGCCTTAAGGGTAACTGAATGCCCTGGGGATACTTAGTCTGAGCCTAAAGCTCTGCCTACAGCTTTAATGGCGTTAAGGGGGAGCAAAAGTCCAGGGGACACTTAGGCTGAGCCTAAAGCTCTGCCTTCAGGTTTAATGGCATTAAGGGCAAGCGAATGCTCAGGGGACACCTAGGCCGAGCCTAAAGCTCTGCCTTCAGGTTTAATGGTGTTAAGGGCGTGTGAAAGGCCAGAGGACACTTAGGCTGAGCCTAAAGCTCTGCCTTCAGGTTTAATGGCATTAAGGGCAAGCGAATGCTGGGGGGACACTTAGTCCGAACGTAAAGCTCTGCCTTCAGGTTTAAAGGTATTAAGGGCAAGCAAATGCTCAGGGGACACTTAGTCTGAGCCTAAAGCTCTGCCTTCAGGTTTAATGGCCTTAATGGTAAGTGAAAGCCCAGGGGATACTTGGTCTGAGCCTAAAGCTCTGCCTTCAGGTTTAAAGGCATTAAGGGCAAGTGAATGCCCTGGCGACACTTTGGCCAAGCCTAAAGCTCTGTCTACAGGTTTAATGGCGTTAAGGGGGAGCAAAAGTCCAGGGGACACTTAGGCTGAGCCTAAAGCTTTGCCTTCAGGTTTAATGGCGTTAAGGGCAAGCGAATGCTCAGGGGACACTTAGGCCGAGCCTAAAGCTCTGCCTACAGGTTTAATGGTGTTAAGGGCGTGCGAAAGGCCAGAGGACGTTTAGGCCAAGCCTAAAGCTCTGCCTTTAGGTTTAAAGGCGTTAAAGGAGAGCGAAAGTCCAGAGGACACTTAGGCCGAGCCTAAAGCTCTACCTTCAGGTTTAAAGGCATTAAGGGCAAGCAAATGCTCAGGAGACACTTAGGCTGAGCCTAAAGCTCAGCTTCCAGCTGGCCCAGCAGCACAGGGCCAACCCGGCCGCTCCCCGGCTGCTTTCCCTGGGTCTGAGCCACCGAATTGAGGAGGTTTAACAAAACGGCCCCGGGTCTGTGCTGGGCAGGGGGGGAGGGGCAGCAGATGTTGGGCGGCAGCTGGAGCGGATCCGCTTTCCCGCCCGGGATCCTGGGCCGTGCCCAAAACCAGCGGGTTTGTATCAAGGAATGGGGATGGGGGAGGAGCCGCAGGGGAACCAGTCGCGGCTTTGTCACCCAAAAATGGGTCCGGGCAGCAGCAAAAGAGCCACTAAAAATCACAGCTCAGCATAAAATTAGAAAGAAATAAAAGTACAAGTAAAATTAGGGATAAAATTAGGAATTAATAAAATTAGAAGCAAAACAATTTCTAAGTGAATGAAATGATAAGTGAAATTATAAACCAATAAAATGGTAAATCAGTTTATAAATAAGTAACAAATATTTATGAATAAATGAAATGATAAATGAAATTATAAATCAATTTATAAATAAGTAATGAATGTATTTATGAGAAAATGAAATGCTAAATAAAATGATAAATGAATGAAACTATAAATTAATACAATTTTAAATAAACTTATCAATAAACAACAAATGAAACTATCAAACCATTCAATTATAAATCGATGTATAAAGGAATCAACTTATGAATAAATGAAACTGGAAATCAACTTATTAATAGAATGATAAGCAAATAAATAAATGAAATTTTCAATCGAATTTTGAGGAAATCAAATTATAAATAGATAAAATTATAGATGGAATATTGAATTGAAACGTAGACATCAAATTATCGATGAAATTATTAATAAATAAAAGTATTAATTAATAAAATTATAGGTGAAATTACGAATAAGTAAAATTATAAATAAATGAAATTATAAGTGAAATTATGGATAAATAAAATGATAAATGAATGAAACTATAAGTGAATATAATTGTAAATAAACTTATCAATAAATTCTAAATGAAATTATCAAACCATTCAATGATAAATCAACGTATAGAGGAATCGACTTATGAATAAATGAAGCCATAAATAAAATGATGATGAAATAGAATTATTAGTAAATAAATGAAATTATAAATCAAATTATGAAGAGATGAAAATAGAAATAAAGAAAATTATGGATAAAATTGTGAATAAGAAAGTAGACATGAAATTATGGGTGAAATTGCGAAGAAATAAAGTTATAAATAAATGGAATTATGGGTGAAATGATGAATAGATAAAATGATCAATAAATGGAATTAGAGGTGAAACGATGAATAGATAAAATGATAAATAAATGGAATTATAGGTGAAATGATGAATAGATAAAATGATCAATAAAGGGAATTAGAGGTGAATTGATGAATAGATAAAACGATAAAGGGAATTATAGACGAAATAATGAATAGACAAAACAATAAATAAAGGGAATTATAGGTGAAATTATGAATAGATAAAATGATAAATAAATGGAATTAGAGGTGAAACGATGAATAGATAAAATGATAAATAAATGGAATTATAGGCAAAATTATGAATAGATAAAATGATAAATGGAATTATAGGTGAACTGATGAATAGATAAAATGATAAATAAATGGAATTATAAATAAATTACAAGTGAAATTATGAATAGATACAATTCTAAATACAATTATATAGGAATTATCATCACAATTATAACCCCCCCTAATGCTTTAGTATCAGGTTAATGGAGGCGACTGGTGCTGGGGAAAGTGTGATGAGTGTTTCTGGCTCTAAACCCCCCCAAGCTTGCGAAAAAACAAGTGATTTTCGCTTTAAAACTATAAAATACACCCAACCCAGGTGTGTTTTGCAGCGTGGGGATGGACGGGGGCCTTGCTGAGCGGGTCTAAAGTGTTTAAGTTCAGTTTAAAGAGTCCCCGGGAGGATTAAAAGTGCAAAATTGCCGCCTTCAAGAAGTCAAAATTCCGCTTCTCAAGCAGCGTTTGGTGTAAAACGAATCAAATAGAATAACGGACACAATTTATGGAGAATGTGGATTGTTAGGAATGGGTTCTCAAGGAGGAGCGGCCCAGCCGCCCTCAGAAACCTCCCCAAAATGCCCCCGGTTTAAGCCTTTTTAAGCCAGTTTGAAGCGCCAAGGGAACAACTGCGGGCGCAGCTGCTGCCGCCGCGCAAGAGAGGCCACAAAATAACCCTTTCCCGCCTCCGCGGGGGGAAAATGGGCCAAAAATGAGAGGATTTAGAAGCAATTTGGCGTTTTTGGTCATTTGGGGCTTTGCGCGGCGACGGTTGGTTGTAAAACAAGGAAAAAAAATGGGGGGAAAAGGTGAAAATTGCCCCAAAAGCCGCAAAATTGAGGGGAGGGGGATGTTGCTGTGCAGGCCGGAAAGAGAAAAAGAGTGATTTGGATGGATTTTTGGGGGGTTTTGGGGGTGATTTGGTGGTTTGGGGAAGATGAGGGTGGTGGGAGCCACTCGAGAAACACCCGCGTTGATTTTTGCTTCAAAAGGGTGTTTTTAAGGGTTTAATTGAGGTTATTTCCTCCATTTGAGGTGGGAATTGAGAGCACGCGGGCAAAAATGATGGTTAATACAGGATATCTGGGCAAAAATGGGATTAAATGCCGATTATCAAGGCAAAAATATGAGTTGGTAGAGTTGATGTGGATGAAATGATGTATTAATGCAGATCATCTGGTCCAAAATGATGTATTAATGCAGATTATCTGGTCAAAAAATGATGGATTTAATTCATTTTGGACCAGATAATCTGCGTTAATTCATCGGGTTTGACCAAATACCCCACATTAATTCATAAGGTTTTGATGAGATAATTTGCTTTAATTGATCTTTTTGCAGGATGTCTGGTCAAAACCAACGAATTCATGCAGATTATCTGGTCAAAAACAATTAATTAATGTGGGAAATTTGGTCAAACGAATAAGTTAATGCAGATTATTTGGTCAAACCTGACAAATTAATGCAGATTATCTGGTCAAACCAATGAATTAAAGCAGATTATCTGGTCAAAACCGATGAATTAAAGCAGATTATCTGGTCAAAACCGATGAATTAAAGCAGATTATCTGGTCAAAATGACAAATTAATGCAGATTATCTGGTAAAAAATGAATTAATGCAGATTATCAGGTCAAAACCGCCAAATTAAAGCAGATTATCTGGTCAAAACCAATGAATTAATGCAGATTATCTGATCAAAAGATGATGAATTAATGTGGGATATCTGGTCAAAACCAACAAGTTAATGCAGATTATTTGGTCAAACCTGACAAATTAATGCAGATTTTCTGGTCAAAATGACAAATTAATGCAGATTATCTGGTCAAAATCTGCTTTAATTCCTACGTTTTGACCAGATAATCTGCATTAATTTGACGTTTGACCAGATAATCTGCTTTAATTCATAAGTTATCTGGTCAAAACCGACGAATTAATGCAGATTAGCTGGTCAAACCAATGAATTAATACAGTTCATCCGGTCAAACCAATGAATTAATGCAGATTATCTGTTCAAACCCAACAAATT
Source organism: Streptopelia decaocto (assembly GCF_964273445.1). Classification (NCBI taxonomy): domain Eukaryota; kingdom Metazoa; phylum Chordata; class Aves; order Columbiformes; family Columbidae; genus Streptopelia; species Streptopelia decaocto. The sequence continues at coordinate 23,616 of NW_028116615.1, read as the reverse complement.
AATGCAGATTATCTGCTCAAACCAATGAATTAATGCACATTATCCGGTCAAACCCAACTAATTAATGCAGATTATCTGGTCGAAAATGAATTAATGCAGATTATCTGGTCAAACAAATGAATTAAAGAAGATTATCTGCTCAAAACCGACTAATTAATGTAGATTATCTGGTCAAAACTGAGGAATTAATGCAGATTATCCGGTCAAAACTGAGGAATAAATGCAGATTATCCGGTCAAAACCAATGAATTAACGCAGATTATCTGGTCAAACCAATGAATTAACGCAGATTATCCGGTCAAACCAATGAATTAAAGCAGAATATCTGCTCAAACCCAACAAATTAATGCAGATTATCTGCTCAAAAGCAACAAATTAAAGAAGATTATGTGTTCAAACCAATGAATTAAAGCAGATTATCTGCTCAAAACCAATGAATTAACGCAGATTATCCAGTCAAAACCAATGAATTAAAGCAGATTATCTGCTCAAAACCAATGAATTAAAGCAGATTAACTGCTCAAACCCAACAAATTAAAGCAGATTATCTGGTCAAAAGCAACAAATTAAAGCAGATTACCTGGTCAAACCAATTAATTAAAGCAGAATATCTGCTCAAACCCAACAAATTAATGCAAATTATCTGGTCAAAAGCAACAAATTAATGCAGATTATCTGGTCGAAAATGAATTAATGCAGATTATCTGGTCAAAAGAAACAAATTAATGCAGATTATCTGGTCGAAAATGAATTAACGCAGATTATCTGGTCAAACCAATGAATTAAAGCAGATTATCTGCTCAAACCCAACAAATGAATGCAGATTATGTGGTGGAAAGCGAAGGAATGCAGGCCCCCTACCCCAGGCGGTCCTTGCTCTCCTCGGGTGTGAGCTGGTCGAAGGTCTTGGCCTCGTCGGCGCCCAGGAAGGCGTCGTGGTCGTAGTCGAAGCTGCGCGCGTCCTCGTGGGGTTTGTCGCTGAGCGGCGGCTCCGCGTGCACGCGCTCCTTGCGCTCCGTGGGCTTGCTGGAGATGCACAGCACCGACAGCCACAGCAGCACCAGCACCCGCGCCGCCATCATGGGGCCTGCGAGACAACCGTCGGGCCTTAATCCGGATTAGCCGGGGAAAGGAGCGGGAAACGGGGGGTTAATGGGGAGTATTGGGGGGAAAATGGGGATTAACGGACAGTATCCGGGTGGAAATGGAGGTTAAAGACAGATTATCTGGGGAAAACATAGGAATTGATACAGATTAGATTATATTACAGATTATATGGGTGAGATGATGAATGAATGGAGATAACACAGTCAAAGTGATGTATTAATGCAAATTATCTGGGCAACATGATGAATCAACACAGATTATCTGGGAGAAAACTGAGATTAAATACAGATTATCTGGGGAAAAATATGAATTGATACAGATTATTTTATTACATGACAGATTATATGGGTGAAATGATGACTGAATGGAGATAATGCGGTCAAAGTGATGTATTAATGCAGATTATCTGGGCAAATGGTTAATTGCTACAGATTATCTGGGTGAAATGATGAATCAAAACAGATTATCTGGGAGAAAACTGAGATTAAATGCAGATTATCTGGGGAAAAATAGGGTTAAATATGGATTATCTGGGGGAAATCATAGGGTTAAATATGGATTATCTGGGGGAAATGGGGGTTTAATAGGGAACATTTGGGGAAAAATGGGGATTAATGGACAGTATCCATGTGGAAATGGAGGTTAAATACAGATTATCTGTGGAAAAAATAGGAATAAAGATTAGATTATATTACAGATTATCTGTGTGAGATGATGAATGAATGGAGATAACACAGTCAAAGTGATGTATTAATGCAGATTATCTGGGCAACATGATGACTAAATACAGATTATCTGGGTAAAATGATGATTATCTAGGAGAAAACTAAGATTAAATGCAGATTATCTGGGGAAAAATATGAATTGATACAGATTATATTATATTACATGACAGATTATATGGGTGAAATGATGACTGAATGGAGATAATGCAGTCAAAGTGATGTATTAATCCAGATTATCTGGGGAAAAAATAGGGTTAAATATGGATTATCTGGGGGAAATCATAGGATTAAATATGGATTATCTGGGGGAAACGGGGGTTTAATAGGGAACATTGGGGAAAAATGGGGATAAATGGACAATATCCAGGTGGAAATGAAGGTTAAATACAGATTATCTGGGGAAAAATATGATTTGATACAGACTAGATTACATTACAGATTATATGGGTGAAATGATGAGTGAATGGAGATAATGCGGTCAAAGTGATGTATTAATGCAGATTATCTGGGCATCATGATGACTAAATACAGATTATCTGGGTAAAATGATGAATCAACACAGATTATCTGGGAGAAAACTGAGATTAAATGCAGATTATCTGGGGGAAAATAGGGTTAAATATGGATTATCTGGGGGAAAACATAGGATTAAATATGGATTATCTGGGGGAAACAGGCGTTTAATAGGGAACATTTGGGGGAAAATGGGGATTAATGGACAATATCCAGGTGGAAATGGAGGTTAAATACAGATTATCTGGGGAAGAAATAGGAATTGATACAGATTATATTACAGATTATATGGGTGAAATGATGAATGAATGGAGATAATGCGGTGAAAGTGATGTATTAATGCAGATTATCTGGGCAACATGATGATTAAATACAGATTATCTGGGTAAAATGATGAATCAACAGAGATTATCTGGGACAAAACTGAGATTAAATGCAGATTATCTGGGGAAAAATAAGGTTAAATATGGATTATCTGGGGGAAATCATAGGATTAAATATGGATTATCTGGGGGAAATCATAGGATTAAATATGGATTATCTAGGGGAAATGGGGGTTTAATAGGGAACATTTGGGGGAAAAATGGGGATTAATGGACAATATCCAGGTGGAAATGAAGGTTAAATACAGATTATCTGGGGAAAAATATGATTTGATACAGATTAGATTATATTACAGATTATCTGGGTGAGATGATGAATGAATGGAGATAACACAGTCAAAGTGATGTATTAATGCAGATTATCTGGGCAACATGATGATTAAATACAGATTATCTGGGTAAAATGATCAATCAACAGAAATTATCTGGAAGAAAACTGAGATTAAATGCAGATTATCTGGGGAAAAATATGAATTGATACAGATACGATTACATTACAGATTATACAGGTGAAATGATGAATGAATGGAGACAATGCAGTCAAAGTGATGGATTAATGCAGATTATCTGGATAACATGATTAATTGCTACAGATTATCTGGGTGAAATGGTGAACTGATACAGATTATCTGGGCAAACCAGATTATTAAATACAGTTTATCTGGGCAAAAATGATGCTCACATCCATGTTATATGGGAAAAATGATGAATTCATGCAGCTTATCTCTGCAAAAGTGATGAATTAATAAGATATTATACAGATTATATGGGTGAAATGATGAATTAATGCAGATTAAGTGGGTAAAATGACGAATTGATAAAGGTTATCTGGGCAACATGATGATTAAATACAGATTATCTGGGTGAAATGGTGAATCAACACAGATTATCTGGGAGAAAACTGAGATTAAATGCAGATTATCTGGGGGAAAATAGGATTAAACATGGATTATCTGCGGGGAAACAGGGGTTTAATAGGGAATATTGGGGGGAAAAATGTGGATTAATGGGCAGTATCGTGGTGGAAATGGATGTTAAATAAAAATTATCTGGGGAAAAAATAAGAATTGATACAGATTATATTACATGACAGATTATATGGGTGAAATGATGAATGAATGGAGATAATGCAGTCAAAGTGATGTATCAATGCAGATTATCTGGGCAAATGATTAATTGATACAGATTATCTGGGTAAAACGATGAACCAACACAGGTTATCTGGGAGAAAACTGAGATTAAATGTAGATTATCTGGGGAAAAATAGGGTTGAATATTGATTATCTGGGGAAAAATATGAATTGCTACAGATTATATTACAGATTATACATTGTACATTACAGATTATATGGGTGAAATGATGAATTAATGGAGATAACGCGGTCAAAATGAGAATGTGGATTGTCTGGGCAAATGATTAATTACTACAGATTATCTGGGTGAAATGATGAATCAACACAGATTATCTGGGAGAAAACTGAGATTATCTGGGGCAAAAATAGGGTTAAATAGGGATTATCAGGGGGAAATGGGGGTTTAATAGCGAACATTTGGGGGAAAAATGTGGATTAATGGACAGTATCCAGGTGGCAATGGAGATTAAATGCAGATTATCTGGGCAAATGATTAATTACTACAGATTATCTGGGTGAAATGCTGTATTAATACAGATTATGTGGGCAAAAATGCCGCGTTAATACAGGTTACCCAGGGAAAATAACAAATTGATGCAGGTTATATGGACAAAATGATGACTTAATAGATAAAAGGGAAGTTTTTAATTGAAAATCAACCTATTTTGGCCAAGAGGAGGAAGATGATGGAGCGCAGGGGTGGGATTGGGGGGAAAAAGGCAAAAATTCATTGAATTTTCAATAAATTGAGGGCTGAGGGGGTGAATTTCGACGCCTCAAGCGATCGGCCGCTAATTAGCGCAAATTAAAGGGAAATTTGGGCGGAATTAAAGGGAAGAGACGCGCGGGCGGCAAAGCTGGAAGAACAGTGATTTTCCTCCATTTATAGCTAATTTGGGCAGAAATTATAGTGTAAGTTTAAACATAAATATAATATCAATAAACACAAGAAAAAATTTTAAATAACATAAATAAGTATAAGAATTAAAGTATAAAAACACCAATTTGGAGGATTCGAGCTCCAAAACGCCGTTTTTGAGGCGAGATCCCTCGTGGCGACGAAAACATCCCCATTTTTAATTAAAACACCCGCTTTCCTCCTCCCGACACCTTATTAATTTTAATTGCAATTAGCGGCGTTTAAGACACCATCAACACCCAGAATCATTGAATTTTTGCCCGATTTCCTCCCGTTTCGCCTCCCAAACCCCAGCACAAGGGTTTAAATCGCCGCCCAAAGCTCCGACCACGTGGAACCGGCTTCGCGCCACCGATAAAACTGCGGCCGCCAAAGCAAATTTTGCCTCTTTTTAACCAATTTTTCGCAATTTAAGTATAAAATCCCCAACCCCCAGGCACCTCTGATGCAATCCAGTGTGGCCATGACCTCAGCAACCCTCCCGATAGCTAAAAATCTATATATTTTTACACAATTCTCCCTGGTTTTGAGCACCTGCCCAACCTCCCGACTTGGGCTCAAGCACAGAGTGACCTGGAATTTGGGTAAATACTCTGATTTCTATCTACGGCGGCGCCACAAAGAGGCCGGGGAGGCATTTGGAGGTGATTAAAAAGGGACAATCTGACCTTAAATGTGAATTTTTGGCGTTGCGCCGGGTGCTGGGGAGGCGATGAGGTTTCCCTTTGAGGGTAAAGATGCCGCTCGAGCGTGCGGGGGGACCAAAAATAACCAAAAATCAACTCTTATTCACAAATAATTAACATCTGCTGTTCTACCAAGAGGTCCGAGCGCCAAATTTTCCCTCAGAGCGCAGAGTTTTGGGAAACACGAGGTTTCGAGTTTGGTTTCGCGCGTTCCGAGCAAGTCAAACAAACCACAAACCACGGCGGGAAGGGACGCCACCAATTCTGTGTTTTAGGAAACATAAAGGGGTCTGAGCGGTGAACCACAATGGAGGCACCATCGACAATTAGCAGCGGGAATCGGGAGGTTTTCCCTCAAAATCGGGTCTCCCGGAACCTCCAGCTGGCGATTCCGGGTGGTTTTGCGGAGATGTCAATGGGGATTCTGCGCTGGGCTTGGATTTATGGTAGAAAAACAACTAAAATGCCATTTGGAAGCATTTTTCCCACTTTGGGGTCAGGTTAATCCCACAGAAAAAAGCCTACGGACAAATTACTTGCATTAAATTTGGGAATTTGTCTCTAGTTTGGGTTTTAAAGGGATTAATGCCCACCCCAGCGGGCTCGGGCTGACAGGTCTACCCAGATACTTCACAACGCTGACAAACGTCACGAGAACAAACGGGTTGGGCTTCATTAACGTGTCCTCACCGACGAGAAGCCGCCAATTAGCGTAATTAGCGGCGGCGAGCGAGGCCGCGTCACCTGCGGGACGTTACCGGGAGGGAAAAAAACAAATAACGGGTGAGAAAACAGCGATTTCTGCCCCAAAACCAACGTGTGAGGAACCCAAAGGCGCGGGGGTCGGTTAACGGTTAATTAACGGTAATTGGGGTCCCACGAGGGTCCATCCCCGGGACCCCCGGCCTGCGCGGGGGCGGGAAGCGAGAGGAACCGGTCGCCCCCCGGCCCCTCCCCGGGGGACACAGCGATGCGGCCCCTCCCGGTTCCCATGACGACCAGGCCCGGGGGTCGCCAGGCGCACCGGGTGCCACGTTCATACCGGTTCATACCGCTCATACCGGGCGGGCAGAGCGGGACCGGCCGCTGCCCGCTCCCCAGAGCCGCCCCCGCCGCCGGTAGAGCCCGGGAAGCCCGTCCCGTCGCGTCCCGTCCCTCACCGTTACCGGGAGCCGCCGCCGCCGCCCGCTCGCCTCAGCCGTTCCGCCAACCGGAAGTCGGCGCCTCGCCACGCCGCACGGCCCCCCGCGCTCACTCCCCGCCGGCCAATCGGAGCGCCGCTCCGCCTCCCCGCCCGCGACGAGAGGCGCGCTGATTGGTCAATCCCGCCGCCCGTCCGCCCTCTCGCCCGCCCCCGCGCTGCCCTCCTCCCACCTCCCCGCCCCTTCGATGCCGCCCTCCCCGCCGCCGCAGCCCCGCCTCCCCCGGGGGACGCGCGGCGCTCATTGGCTGGAAAGCGCCACGTCCTCAGCGCGCGCGCCGGCCGGCGGCCCCGCCCACCGGGGCTCCCCGGTCCCCTCCGCCCCGCTCCTCGGTGCGCATGCGCGGGGGAGGGAGGGGTGCGCACGTGTGCGCGGGCGGCGGATAGAAAGGGCGGGAAAAGGGCGCGAAAAAAGGCGCGAAAAAGGCGCGAAAAAGGCGGCAATGGGGGAGGACGAGGCGCCGTTTTGAGGGGGATTGATTGGGGCTGCCCAGCGCCCACCCCGCCATCCCAGCCCTTCCCGCCATTCCCAGACCTGCCCCTTTTTCGGCAGTGGGGTCACCGTGGTGTCTCTAAGACCATAAAACCATCAAATTAATAAACTCTTAAAGCCATTGTGAGGTTTTCAAAGCAGCATTTCTTGTTCAGCGCTGGGGGTGTCCTGCCACCCCTCACACATGGCTTATATTGACAGAAGGGAGAAATTTAATGAAATAGAACGAGGGCAAGTGTAGAGTCTTGGATCTGGGCAGGAACAACCCCAGGTTCCAGTGTAAGGTGGGGAATGACCTATTAGAGAGCAGCGTAGGGGAAAGGGAGCTGGGGGTCCTGGGGACAGCAGGGTGACCATGAGCCAGCACTGGGCCCTTGTGGCCAGGAAGCCAATGGGACCTGGGGTGGGTTAGAAGGGGGTGGTCAGTAGGTCAGAGAGGTTCTCCTGCCCCTCTGCTCTGCCCTGGGGAGACCACACCTGGAATCTTGTGTCCAGCTGTGGCCCCTCAGTTCCAGCAGGACAGGGAACTGCTGGAGAGAGTCCAGCGCAGCCACCAAGATGCTGGAGGGAGTGGAGCATCTCCCGTGTGAGGAAAGGCTGAGGGAGCTGGGGCTCTGGAGCTGGACAAGAGGACACTGAGGGGGGACTCATTCCTGGGGATCAATATGGAAAGGGGCAGTGTCAGGAGGATGGAGCCAGGCTCTTCTGGTGACAACCAGGGACAGGACAAGGGGCAATGGGTGCAAACTGGAACACAGGAGGTTCCACTGAAAGAGGAGAAGCAACTTGTTGGGGTGAGGGTGGCAGAGCCTGGCCCAGGCTGCCCAGGGGGTTGTGGAGTCTCCTTCTGTGCAGACATTCCAACCCCCTGGACACCTTCCTGTGGAACCTCAGCTGGGTGTTCCTGCTCCATGGGGGGATTGCACTGGATGAGCTTTCCAGGGCCCTTCAACCCCTCACACTCTGGGATTCTGTGATACTGTGATATTCCACGCCCATTCTAAAACAACCTATTGTTTAAGCAATGATAAGTAACATTCGCGTGATTCTCAGTTACTTCTCAGTTACCTGTTTTAAAAGAATATATCATAAATCGAAGTCAATTTTAAGAACACGGTTTGATTACTAAGTACAAAGATGAGAAAATAGGTGAACTTTAAGGTTTCTTCCAACCCAAACCATCCCGTGATTTTATAAAATCATGGAATCGTTTGGACAGGGCTGCTCGGTGTTATGAACTGTGGGGTGTCCTGTGCAGGACAGGAGTTGGACTCGATGGTCGTTGTGGGTTCTTCCAGCTCAGGACATTCTGTGGTTCTAACATGGTGCTGAGGGCTGATGGGTTTGGTGCCCATGGATCTAAATAAAATAATCATTTTGGTTGGGAATGACACTTAAGATCATGGAATCCAACCATAACCCAGCCTTGGCAATACCCCATGTCCCTGAGAACCTCATCTCCATCCTGGTTCTCCATCCTGGATCTCTACACCTGGTTCTTCCTCCTGGTTCTTCATCCTGGGTCTCCATCCTGGTTCTCCACCCTAGATCTCTACACCTGGTTCTTCCTCCTGGTTCTCCATCCCGGTTCTTCATCCTGGGTCTCCATCCTGGTTCTCCATCCTGGATCTCTACACCTGGTTCTTCATCCTGGTTCTTCATCCTTGTTCCCCATCCTGGATCTTCTGGCCTGGTTCTCCATCCTGGTTCTCCATCCTTCCTGTTCAAATCACACAATCACAGAATCGTTTTGGTTGGAAAAGCCCCTCAAGATCATGGAGTCCAACCATAACCCACCCTTGTCCCTGCCCCATGTCCTCCTTCATGGTGTTGGTTGCTCTCCTGCTCCTTCACGGTGCTGGTTGTTCTCCAGGTCCTTTGTGATGTTGGTTGCTTTCCAGCTCCTTCTTGGCATTGGTTGTCCTCCAGATCATCACAGTCTTGGTGGTTCTCCATCACCTTCACAGCATTGGTTGTCCTCCAGCTCATTTATTGTATTGGTTGTCCTCCAGATCATCACAGTCTTGGTGGTTCTCCGTCTCCTTCACAGCATTGGTTGTCCTCCAGCTCCTTTATTGTATTGGTTGTCCTCCAGATCATCACAGTCTTGGTGGTTCTCCGTCTCCTTCACAGCATTGGTTGTCCTCCAGCTCCTTTATTGTATTGGTTGTTCTCCAGCTCCTTTATTGTATTGGTTGTCCTCCAGCTCCTTCACAGTGTTGGTTGTTCTCCATCTCCTTGGTGTTGGTTGTCCTCCAGCTCCTTCGCAACGTTGGTTCTTCTCCATCTCCTTGGCGTTGGTTGTCCTCAACACCATCTTGGCGCTGGTGGTTCTCCAGCTCCTCCACATCACTGGTTCTTCTCCCAGGGCCGTTTCTCCAGGGACTCACAAAGGCTTGAAGCTCAAACCAGCGACAGCGTCCGTGACTTGGCAGCGGCCACAACCATGGGCGGGATGACCCAACCGCCAACAGACCAACAAAATCCCCTCTTCCTCGCCCAAAACCCGAGGTCACCGTTCCCTGGACGCGTGACCGAGAGGTAAACAAGGCCAGACCCGAACTGCTGGTTAATAAGTAACACGTTCTCCTAATTCTCCGCTTTTTGAAGAGTTTGCATGTAGAATTAATGAATACCCAGCGCTTTCACAAACCAGGACGTTTATTCACCGCCGCGCGAAACGGGAACTGCGAAAATCTGATTTTATAGACAATCATATAGACAATTTTATAGACAATCTCACCATCCCGGAGGTTTTTAAACTGAGATTGGACATGGCACTTAGTGCCCTGATCTAGTCAGTGGGCTGGAGTTGGATCAAGGGTTGGACTGGATGATCTCTGAGGGCTTTTCCAACCCGGTCCATGCTGTGATTGGTGGTTGTGGCCGTTCTTAGCTCAGGAAATATCGTCTGTTAGCGCTAAGTGGACAAAGCCACTAAAAATCTGCAGTTCTGGGAAAAACAAAACAGTGGGATTGAGGAAAATGAGGATCTTGAGAGGGTTTAATTTTACTTTATATAAAATACTCGGGAGCGAGCGGAGTTTATAAAAGACTCCGCTTTACACTCCTCCCGAGTGCGAAGGGAAGACTGAAAACAGAAATGCTAAAGTTTAAAAACCACAATAACGACTTCCCCCAAGCCATAGATTATTATTAAATATATATATATATATATAATTTTGCCAAGTCTATTTGCAATGTTCTGATACGATTCTTGGCGTCCTCAAGGGTCTTTCCCAACTGAAATGGTTCTCTGAATCTGGACTACGTGCGGATCCGTGTTAAATGGGGACGTGGTCTCACCCGTGATTATTTTCCCCGGATCTTCCAACATCAGAGATAAAAAAGGAATGATGAAGCGTTATTTTATACATATATATAGATATATATATACAAGGAACTTTCGCGTTAAGTTTTTTAAGCCTGTGACTTAACGTTTGGGCCGAGCTTTAAAATGTCAGTTGGCCGAAGCGGCTCTTGGAAACGCGGAGCCGTGGCGGGGGGGATTATCTCAGCGCACTGTAAATATCTGATGGGAACATCTGCCAGGGAGAGAATCGCTCCTCGGGTCCGACACATCTGACCTAATTTAGGCATTTGCTTTAGGACGGGATGAATCACGGGCTGGAAAGCGCCGGTTTCTTTCCAAGCGTGCGGGGGAGCCGGGGCCGCAGATGTGGGGTGACGCGGGGCCCGAGCGGAGCGGTGACACCGCGGCCGCGTCACCGCGCGGGGGTTGAATAGCAACGTGATGCCGCGGCGGGGGGACCCAGCGAAACGGGGGGTTAGGGGCGGGATGGACATTCCCTGCCGATGGGATCACATCGCGCTACGAGGCGGCGATTTTGAGCGTAAGTCGTTAAAACGCCACGCAGGGTCGTGAGCCCGGATTGATGTGGGTTTACGAAAGCGGCTGGCGGCTGAGCGGTGTCGGGTCCCTGCGCCGCTACGGGTTATTTTTGGAGGGATGCGGTCATGGCGTCCTGGCCCGGGGCACGGCCGGGGGTTCAGCTGCAGCTGGGGGGAGACCTTCTGATCTCTGAACTGCCTGAAAGGAGCTTGGAGCCAGGGGGGTCGGGCTCTGCTCCCCAGGAACAAGCGCCAGGAGCAGAGGAAACGGCCTCAAGTTGCGCCAGGGGGGGTTGAGGTTGGATGTGGGAACAATTTCTTCCCCAAAGGGCTGTGGGGCATTGGAACAGGCTGCCCAGGGCAGTGCTGGAGTCACCATCCCTGGAGGGCTGGACAGACGGACAGGAGGTTCTCAGGACATGGGGCAGGGACAGGGTGGGTTAACGCTTGGACTCCATGATCTTGAGAGGCTTTTCCAACAATTCCGTGATTCTGTGATTCTATGATTTGGACAGGAGGGATGGAGAACCAGGATGAAGAACGAGGATGGAGAACCAAGCATGGAGATCCAGGATGGAGAACCAGGGATGGAGAACCAGGATGGTCAACTAGGGATGAAGAACCAGGATGAAGAACCAAAGATAGAGAACCAGGATGAAGAACCAGGATGGAGAACCAGGGATGGAGAACTAGAGATGGAGAACCAGGGATGGAGAACTAGGGATGGAGAACCAGGATGGAGAACCAGGATGGAGAACCAGGGGTGGAGAACCAGGGTGGAGAACCAGGCGTAGAGATCCAGGATGGAGAACCAGGGGTGGAGAACCAGGATGGAGAACCAGGATGGTCAGCTAGGGATGAAGAACCAGGATGAAGAACCAGAGATAGAGAACCAGGATGGAGAACCAGGATGGAGAACCAGGATGGAGAACCAGGGGTGGAGAACCAGAGATGAAGAACCAAGGGTAGAGAATCAGGATGAAGAACTAAGGGTAGAGAACTAGGATGGAGAACCAGGCCACAGAAACCTCTCCCAGGCACAATGTTGGTGGTGACCCCACTCTGTTGAAGGACCACGAGGTGGGCTGAGGTCCCTCAGCAGAACAAGACGTCCCGTGGGTGGAACCGGGGGGCCCTTTGAGGTTGGGCCTCGTCCCCACCGACATGCCCAAGGGTGGAGGACACAGAGCTGTGGGGACAAGGAGCCACAATGTGGGACGTCGGAGGAGCCCGAGGACGAGCAGCAAGAACACGACTCTGATTTTCATGGGCAACATGACCAGCCCTAAGGTGACCATTGGGAGGACAGGTGTGGGAAAGACCGTCGGACACCCTGCCTCAGTTTACCTCTGCCTGTGGGAAGATGGTGCCAAGAAGCCCAAACACCAAACCCTTCACCGACATCTCCTTCTTGATTTATTTCAACCCTTCTGTGCCTTTTTGGGGCAGAACCTGGTGGGTCCCCCCAGCGCCGGACGGGACGGACCCCGCGACACCCGCCAGACCCAAACCTCAACCGCGGGTTTAACCACACACCGAGCGCCGGGCGGCGGTTTGGCACCTCTAAATACCCTCGGGAGGCACCGAAAGCGCCGAGCAACCACCCCCCCCCCCCGCAAAAACTGAGCTTAACGAGCCAAAAACTCAGCGGCCGCAAATTTGGCGGCGGGAGGAGCCGCGGCCCCGGGGCCGAAGGATTTGTGGCTGCGCTCAGGATTTAATTTAGCTCGGCGCGGCGGGTCGGCGGCCGGGGGCGCAGGAATGCCCCCGGCTAATCCCCCCGCCCCGACCACGGCTATTTTAGGGCAGCGCTTTGCGCGCAGAGCCCAAGGCGGCCCTTGCGCTCAGCGTCCTGGCATCCCTCCACCATCCCTCCACCTCCCGCTGGCCGCGCTCCCGGCCCCGCACCCACCCCGCCGGATTGAACCCCCCCTCGGCAACACAGCACAAAGAACCGCGCGCCCCCCCCGCCCCTCCAGCACCTGCTCTGGGGTCCGGAGGGCTGGGAAAGCTTTGGGTCGGGGCCAAGGGGAGCGTCTTGGCCGCTCCCCCGGCCGCCCGTGCCGCGGCGCCGCGGGCCGGTGACCTCAGGGCGCAGCGATGCGGGGGCGCTGCCAACCGCGCCGTCAACCCCGGGAGCGCTCGCTGCCACCGGCCAAGGCGGGACGAGGAGACGTGTCCTTGTCCCCTGCGCCGCGGTGTCACCCGGCGAGCCCCCCGTGCCTTCAACACCTTGGCCAAGCGGGGCGAAGCGCAATCAGTTCACCTATCTCCAAGCGTTTTGCAGCAATGATGTGCTATGCACACTTTAAACGTGAAAATGGGTTTTTAGTGGTCTGAAACCCCCCACCCGTGCCAGCGGAAGATATTCAGGAACTACAGAAAGAAGCTGGATAGGCGAGAAATACAATAGTTTTCCATAAAACGGGGGAAGGGTAATGATGAAGTTTTTTGATTATTGGAGTAATTCGGTAAGAATATCAAACCTTACGGGAAGAGCGTAAGACCTCACCTAGAAAGGCGGGTAGTAAGTCTTAAGATCAATTTAATCTCATCTGGAGGTGGGTGTAACTGCGTTTTTTGCAAGCACAAAGGAAATGGAACAAGCATTGAGAAGCTTTTTCCCTTTGCGCTGTTTGAACTTCGGTGCCGTCAGCACCGTTAGTTCGGATTTGCGCTTCGTTCGCTTGGCTTTTTGAGCAGAAAAAAGGGAGTTTTGTGCTCTCCCTTCAGGCCACGAAACTTGGGAAGAATCAGGGACTTTCTGCACCGCGGCCAGGACGTGATCGTGTCTAATTAGCGAGACGAACCCCGACCGGCTGTTAACGCCGCTGGAGCTGCGCGTTGTGTCCCCCCCGCCCCCCCGGGCGCTGTGTTTTCCCAGCTCCGCCGCCCGATTTCTGCTGGTTCGGGGAGATTGAGCCAAAAAACAAACCCGGCGAGCGAACCGCAACAAAACGAACCCAAATGGACCGAACTACAAGAAACGACACCAAAAGGAAGGCAGGGAAGTCCCGTTCCCGCAGCACGTTGGTTTAATTAGGGCGGGTTTAAAGCGTTAAAGCGGATCCTGAGTTGAATCAACAAAGCGAGGAATTAATTCCATCCTCTCAGCCGTGCTTGTTTGAATTATTCCCCCGTGGAAATGTTATCGGGGAGCCCCAATGAGGGATCTGGAGCCCCCCCGGGGACAAGCGTGTGTCCCCAAAGTGTCCCCTGGGGACTCTGAGACCCCGCGTGTGACCCCGTTGATGTTCCGGCACCAAACCGGGGCACCGGGTCCTGCGTGCGGGGACAAAACCCAAATGGGGTTCCGCCTGTCGCGTCCCTTTGTCACCCGAGCCCGGCGAGCGCCGGTGACACGCGGCGCGTCCCTTTGTGCCACCGCGCGCAGAACATCCCGTCACCGCTTCGCCGGCGACTCAGCGGCCCCCAAATAGCAACGGCGGGTGGGGGTGACGAGCGGACGCGCCCGGGGACCCCTCGCAGCGCCGCGTCCTTAAAGCGCCGGCTCAGCCCGCCCGGATGATCTTACAGGCCGGGAAGCTCCAAACAAGCCCGTTCTCTTGCCCATAAAAAGCAACGGTGCAATCGGCCCGACCGGAGGGATCTCGGCGGCCCTGGGAGGGGGGTGGTACCTGGGGCACAGGCCGGAGCCCCAAAACCCGGCTTTAAGCCGAGCCCTGAGACCCCAAACCCGGCTTTAGTCCCAGCCCTGAACCTCAAAACCCGGCTTTAACCCCAGCCCCAAGACCCAGAACCCAGCTTCAGTTCCAGCTGTGAGCCCCAAAACCTGGTTTTAGTCCCAGCCCCAAGACCCAGAACCCAGCTTCAGTTCCAGCTGTGAGCCCCAAAACCTGGTTTTAGTCCCAGCTCTGAGCCCCAGAACCCACCTTTAATCCCAGCCCTGAGCCCCAAAACCTGGTTTTAGTCCCAGCTCTGAACCCCAAAACCCACCTTTAATCCCAGCCCTGAGCCCCAAAACCTGGCTTTAGTCCCAGCTTTGAGCCCCAGAACCCAGCTTTAATCCCAGCCCTGAGCCCCAAAACCCAGCTTTAGTTCCAGCCCTGAGCCCCAGAACCCAACTTTAGTCCCTGCCGTGAGCCCCAAAACCTGGTTTTAGTCCCAGCTCTGAGCCCCAGAACCCAGCTTTAATCCCAGCCCCGAGCCCCAAAACCCAGCTTTAATTCCAGCCCTGAGCCCCCACATCTGACATTAGTTCCAGCCCCGAGCCCCAGAACCCAGCTTTAATCCCAGCCCTGAGCCCCAAAACCTGGCTTTAGTCCCAGCCCTGAGCCCCAAAAAACAGGTTTAACCCCAGCCCCAAGCCCCAAAACCCAGCTTTAGTCCCAGCCTTGGGCCCCAAAACCCATCTTTAATCCCAGCCCCGGGCCCCGAAACCTGGCTTTAATCCCAGCCCTGAGCCCCCAAATCCGACAATAGTTCCAGCCCCAAGCCCCAAAACTCAGCTTTAATCCCAACCCTGAACCCCAAAACCCAGCTTTAATCCCAGCCCCAAGCCCCGAAACCCAGCTTTAGTTCCAGCCCTGAGCTCCAAACCCCATCTTTAATCCCAGCCCTGAGCTCCAAAACCCAGCTTTAATCCCACCTCCAAAACCCGTCTTTAGTCCCAGCCCTGGGCCCCAAAATCCAACTTTAATCCCAGCTTTAATCCCAGAACTGGTGGCATTCGCTTATTTTTCAGATTGTCCCCAAATTCCAGGCTTATCCCGCGCCACGGGGCACACGGAGGGTCAAGGAAATGGGGCTCCTGACACCAAATCACCCCAAAATCAGAACCCTGGGGGCCCACGGCAAGAGGATCTCCCAGCACCTGGAGGGGAAGGCCAATTTGGGTCAAAATACTAGTTTTCAATGAATATTTGCCAGCACGAGGCACCCTGTGGGGAGCAAGTAACTCACAAGGAACTCCCAATTCTTCTTAAAAACACCAAAAATGTGGCTGATGCGCAAAAATGTCACTATGGGAGGAGGCGATGGGGATAACGGAGAACGTGGAGTTTCTCCTCCCAAAACTGTGGTATTTTGAGGTGAAACTACCCCAAGGATGGGGTTTATACTCTGCATTGTCAATGTGTCACATCGTCTCCGATAATTCCTGTTGCCTTGACCCCAGAACAGGCGCCAGGAAGGTTGTTGGTGGTTTATTTGGGGTGTAACCACCATTTTTTGGAGAACAAAGTATCAAATGATCCCATTTTTCATCCCACCCAACCTCCACCGTCCCAAATATCGGGGGGTTGTTTTATTTTGGAGAATAAGCCCGTTGTCCCCACAGCCACGTCCAGCGCTGAGATAGGACTGAGCTTTACCAAACCCGAGCGCTTTGGGGCAAAGAAGCCGCCACGGAAAGAAAAGGAGACGTCGAAATGGGATTAAAAACCCACAGGGCGAATAATTTCGGAGCTTGTGGACATCGGGAGTTGGGTTCGGCGGTGGGAAAATGGGAAAAATGGGGCAGAATCGGGGTTTTTCCCCCATTTCCCGGGAGGAGGAGACCACAAAACTATGGAAGAAAAAGAGCAAAAGGGGTGTCTTGCCGCCCGACGCTAATTAACTAATGAGTAAATCAACGTGATTTGAGGCAGATTGGGCAGCGGGATCGCTCCCCGCGGTGGTTTCGGGCCGGTTTTTTGGCCAAAACCCGGCGGAATGAGCCCAAAACCACCGCGGTGACCGAGGCTCCGGGAATCCCGTCCCGACCCGCGTGGGCCGAGCCACGGGCGCCCCCTCACGGCAGCGGCCACTCGAACCAGAAATGGGGAAAATGAAGGGGCGAGGGGCACCCGGAGGGGCCATCGGTGGGACAGCGGCCGCGGGACACGCGTGGGTGTGTCCCCGAGTTGTCGCACCCGGCGCTGGGCTGGAAATGGTTTATGGTTTCGGTGAAGAAGGGAAAGGGAACGTCCCCAGCTCTGCGATTTGGGTTGTGGTAACCCCGAAATGACGGGGGATCAGCCTGTGCTGGACTGGGGAGTGGAGCTGGGGACACGGGGACACGGGGACAAGTGTCGCGGGGGGAGGGAGCCCGGGGCTGGGCGGCAAATCGGGGGGGGGAATGAGAATGAAAAATTAAAATAAAAAATGAAAATAAAAAATGAAAATTAAAAAAATCAAAATAAAAAATAAAAAACTAAAATAAAATATAAAATTAAAATAAGAAATGAAAATGAAAAATGAAAATGAAAAATTAAAATAAAAAATCAAAATAAAAAATAAAATTAAACATAAAATTAAATATAAAATTAAAATAAAATTAAAAATGAAAATTAAAAATGAAAATAAAAAATTAAATAAAAATTTAAAATAAAAAATCAAAATAAAAATAAAATAAAAATAAAATAAAAAATAAAATTAAAGATGAAAATAAAAAATTAAAATAAAAATAAATTTTTTAAAATTGAAATAAAAATGAAATAAAAATAAAAATAAATAAAATAAAAAATTAACATAAAAATAAAATAAAAATATAACATAAAAATGAAAATAAAAAATTAAAATTAAAATTAAAATTAAAAATTAAAATTAAAATAAAAGTTAAAATAAAAATAAAATAAAAAATTAAATTAAAAAAACCCCCACGAAAATAAAAGATGAAAATTAAAAATGCAAATAAAAGACGAAAGCGGTTCGCTGAGGTTCCCGGAGCAGGAGGGAGATGTGAACGGAGGGAAATCCCCGAGCGTCCCTTTTCCCCCGAATCTGCCCCAAATCCCCCCCTTGAGGACAGAACCACCCAAATCTGCCCCAAATCCCCCTGGTGGGGACAGAAATGCTCGAAATCCGCCCCAAATCACCCCGATTTCTGCAGGAATCCCCCCGCAGGGCTGGAGCGGGAACTGAACGCGATTCTTGAGGAAATACCCCATAAATGGGCAGATTTGGGTGTGTTTTTGGGAAGCGGCAGGGCCGGGCCCGATCCGGGAGCAGGAACGTGGATCCCCGGGATCTGTGGGGCGAACCCGGGCTGAAAACTGGGGCGAAAACCCCAAAACCATAGACCCGGGCCTGACTCGGGCAGCTCCGGGACCGGCCTTCCCGACAAACCCCCCAAATTTGGCCGTTCAGAAACGCGATTCCGCCCCAAAGCTGGGGATCGGGCCCCGCCCCAGGCCACGCCCCCTCACCCCCTTCGCTCCGCCCCCCGTTGCCGGGCAACAGCCCCAGGAGGGGCGGGGCGGGGCGAGCGTGGTGAGTGACAAGGAGATGAGTCAATCACAGCCCGGTGGGCGGGGCGTGCCAAGGGGGTGCCCGCCCACTCCGGGGAGCCCCCCGCGCTCTCACGTGGGGTGGGCGGGGTTATGCAAATGTATGTAAAAGTGTGTGTTAATGAGGTGTCTGCGGGGTGACCGGGAGGGGGGCTCATAAGGGGGGGGGGGGGGGGGGGGAAGGAACACGGGGGACACCTTTGGGGGGAGATGAGGGGGACACGGAAATTGTGACACGGGGGGCGGGGGACACGGAAGGGGGGGACACAGGATGGGGGACAAGGGAAGGGGAGCACGGGGTGGGGAGGGACACTGGGGTGGGACACGGGCGGACACGGGATGGGGGACACGGGGGGACTTGGGGAGGACACACGGGAGGGGACACGG
Source organism: Streptopelia decaocto (assembly GCF_964273445.1). Lineage (NCBI taxonomy): Eukaryota > Metazoa > Chordata > Aves > Columbiformes > Columbidae > Streptopelia > Streptopelia decaocto. The sequence goes on along the minus strand of NW_028116615.1, from coordinate 4,988 downwards.
GAGTGGGACACGAGGGGGACCCAGGAGAGGGGACACGGGAAGGGAAGCACGGGGCGGGGGGGGGACACTGGAGTGGGACACGGGATGGGGGACACGGGGGGACCTGGGGAGGACACACGGGAGAGGACACGGGTGGACACAGGATGGGGGACACGGGAGTGGGACACGAGGGGGACACAGGAGGGGGGACACGGGAAGGGGAACACGGGGGGGGACAGTGGAGTGGGACACGGGGGAACACGAGGGACACGGGCGGGGGCGGGGGGCGGGCCCAGGGCCGGGGGGCGGGGCCGGTCCCTCCCACGTGCGGAAGCGCCGCGCGGTGGCCCCGGAGCGCAGGTGGGTCCCGGGTGTCCGTGGGGGGGGATACCCGGGGAAAGTGGGTTCCCCGGGGATGGGTGACCGTGGGGTGGGGGCCTCTGTCCCCCCGTTTGTCCCCCCGTGTCCCCCCGTATCCTCCGTGCACTGTGTCGCCCCCACGCGTCCCCCGTGTTCCCTGACCTCTCTGTGTCCACCCCGTATCCCCCGCGTGTCCCGTGTCCCTCCCTGTGCCTCATGTCCCGCCCCTCCGTCTCCCTCTCATGTCCCCCCCTTATCCTGCGTGTTGTCCCACGTCGCCCCCCCTTAGCCCCCCATGTCCCCATTTGCCCCGTGTCCCCCATGTCCCATATCCCCCGTGTCCCCGTGTCCCCCTCGTGTCCCCCATGCCCCCCCGTGACCCCTGTCCCCCTGTCCCCGTGTCTGCCCCCCATGTCCCCCGTGTCCCCCCCGCCACTCTTTTCAGTTTTATTTCCCCGAAGCCGCCGCAGCTTCTGCTTTCGGGGCGGGTGACGCCCCCGCACCCCGCGGGGGGTGGGACGGGGCTGGTGACCCCCCCACGGCCACCCGGGGAGGGCGGGGACCCTGGGGACACGCGGTTCCTGTTTCGGGGCTGAGGCGGCAGCCAGGGGGTCACAGCTGGACACTCGTGTCGTGAGAGCTGGGCAGGACTCAGCCTGTCACCCGTGTCACCAGAGCTGGGCAGGACTCAGCCCTGTCACCCGTGTCACCAGAGCTGGATGGGTCTCAGCCTGTCACCTGTGTCACAAGAGCTGACCAGGGCTCAGCCCTTGTCACTCACAAGTGTCATGAGAGCTCGATGGGTCTCAGCCTGTCACACGTGTCATGAGCTGGATGGGTCTCAGCCTGTCACCCGTGTCACCAGAGCTGGGCAGGGCTCAGCCCTGTCACACGTGTCACGAGAGCTGGATGGGTCTCAGCCTGTCACACGTGTCACCAGGGCTGGATGGGTCTCAGACTGTCACACATGTGTCGCGAGCTGGCCAGGCCTCAGTCCTTGTCACTCACACGTGTCACGAGCTGGATGGGTCTCATCCCTGTCACACATGTCACCAGAGCTGGGCAGGACTCAGCCTGTCACCCGTGTCACCAGAGCTGGGCAGGACTCAGCCCTGTCACACGTGTCACGAGAGCTGGATGGAGCTCAGCCTGTCACACGTGTCACCAGGGCTGGATGGGTCTCAGACTGTCACACATGTGTCGCGAGCTGGCCAGGCCTCAGTCCTTGTCACTCACACGTGTCACGAGCTGGATGGGTCTCATCCCTGTCACACATGTCACGAGAGCTGGCCAGGTCTCAGCCATGTCACCCGTGTCACGAGAGCTGGATGGGTCTCAGCCATGTCACCCGTGTCACCAGAGCTGGGCAGGGCTCAGCCCTGTCACCCGTGTCACGAGAGCTGGATGGGTCTCAGCCTGTCACCCGTGTCACCAGAGCTGGGCAAGGCTCAGCCCTGTCACCCGTGTCACCAGAGCTGGATGGGTCTCAGCCTGTCACAAGTGTCACCAGAGCTGGCCGGGCCTCAGACTGTCACACATGTGTCGCGAGCTGGCCAGGTCTCAGCCCTTGTCACTCACATGTGTCACGAGAGCTGGATGGAGCTCAGCCTGTCACCCATGTCGTGAGAACTGGGCGGGGCTCAGCCTGTCACACGTGTCAAGAGAGCTGGATGGGTCTCAGCCTTGTCACCTGTGTCAAGAGAGCTGGGGAGGGCTCAGCCTGTCACCCGTGTCACCAGAGCTGGGCAGGACTCAGCCTGTCACCTGTGTCATGAGAGCTGACCAGGACTCAGCCTTGTCACACATGTCACCAGAGCTGGATGGGACTCATCCCTGTCACACGTGTCACGAGCTGGATGGGTCTCAACCTTGTCACACATGTCACGAGCTGCACAGGCCTCAGTACTTGTCACACGTGTCACGAGAGCTGGATGGGTCTCAGCCCTTGTCACACGTGTCACGAGCTGGTCGGGGCTCAGCCTGTCACACGTGTCACGAGCTGGCCAGGTCTCATCCCCACCTAGGACCAGTGGCTGCCCCAGTGTCCCCCAGCCCATGTCCCCCGATGTCCCCAGCCCGTATCCCCTGGTGTCCCCCAGCCCCATGTCCCCCAATGTCCCCAGCCCGTATCCCCTGGTGTCCCCCAGCCCCATGTCCCCCGATGTCCCCAGCCCGTATCCCCTGGTGTCCCCCAGCCCCATGTCCCCCGGTGTTCACAGCCCCACATCCCCAGTCCCCTGGTGTCCCCAGCCCTGTGTCCCCCAACCCCGTATCCCCAGCCCTATGTCCCCCAGTGTTCACAGCTCCGTGTCCCCCAGCCCCACATCTCACAGTGTTCCCAGCCTTGTATCCCAAGCCCCGTGTCCCCATCCCCGTGTCCCCTGGTGTCCCCCAGCCCCGTGTCCCCCAGTGTTCCCAGCCCTGTATCCCCAGTCCTGTGTCCCCCATATCCCCATCCCGATGTCCCCGGTGTCCCCAGCCCATGTCCCCATCCCCGTGTCCCCAGCCTGTGTCTCCCAGTGTCCCCATGCCATGTCCCCAGCCCCATGTCCCCAGCCCTGTGTCCCCATTCCATGTCCCCAGTGACGCCATCCCATGTCCCCTGGTGTCCCCATCTCATATCCTCATGTCCCCATCCCGATGTCCCCAGTGTCCCCATCCCGATGTCCCCGAAGGCCCCATGCCATGTCCCCAGCCCCATGTCTCCGTGTCCCCATCCCATGTCCCCTGGTGTCCCCATCATCGTGTCCCCATCTCATGTCCCCATGTCCCCATCCCATGTCCCTGGTGTCTCCATCTCATGTCCTCCAGTGTCCCCATCCCGTGTCCCCATCCCAGAGTCCCCGGTGTCCCCATCCCATGTCCCCTGGTGTCCCCATCTCATGTCCCCATGTCCGCATCCCGATGTCCCCAGTGTCCCCATCCCGTGTCCCCCAGTGTCCCCATCTCATGTCCCCATCCCAGTGTCCCCAGTGTCCCCATCTCATATCCCCTAGTGTCCCCATCCCAGTGACCCCAGTGTCCCCATCCCGTGTCCCCTGGTGTCCCCATCCCAGTGTTCCCTGGTGTCCCCATCCCGTGTCCCCTGGTGTCCCCATCCCAGTGTTCCCTGGTGTCCCCATCCCATGTCCCCATCCCGGTGTCCCCAGTGTCCACATCCCAGTGTTCCCATCCTGTGTCCCCACCCCATGTCCCCAGTGTCCCCATCCCATGTCCCCTGGTGTCTCCATCCCGTGTCCCCGTGTCCCCATCCCATGTCCCCCAGTGTCCCCATCCCGTGTCCCCATCCCAATGTCCCTGGTGTTCCCATCCCATGTCACTGGTGTCCCCATCCCGTGTCCTCCAGTGTCCCCATCTCATGTCCCCATCCCATGTCCCCCGGTGTCCCCATCCTGTGTCCCCATGCCATGTCCCCTGGTGTCCCCATCCCATGTCCCCTGGTGTCCCCATCTCGTGTCCCTATGGCCCCATCCCAATGTCCCCGGTGTCCCCATCCCATGTCCCCATCCCGTGTCCTCCAGTGTCCCCATCCTGTGTCCCATGTCCCGATGTCCCCATGTCCCCACGCCGTGTCCCCATGTCCCAATGTCCCCATGTCCCGATACCGTGTCCCATGTCCCCACGCCGTGTCCCCATGTCCCGACGCCGTGTCCCATGTCCCCACGCCGTGTCCCCATGTCCCCATGTCCCGATGTCCCCATGTCCTGACGCCGTGTCCCCATGTCCCGATATCCCCATGTCCCGATGTCCCCATGTCCCGATGTCCCCATGTCCCGACGCCGTGTCCCCATGTCCCAATATCCCCATGTCCCGATGTCCCTATGTCCCCATGTCCCCACGCCGTGTCCCCATGTCCCAATATCCCCATGTCCCTATGTCCCCACGCCGTGTCCCATGTCCCCACGCCGTGTCCCATGTCCCCAGCCATGGACCCCCCGCGGCGCGTGCGGCTGCGGCCGTGGCTGGTGGCCCAGGTGAGCAGCCAGCGCTACCCGGGGCTGCGCTGGCTGGACCCCGAGCGGCGCCGCTTCGCCATCCCCTGGCGCCACGCCACGCGCCACCCCCACGGGCCCCCCGAGCACGACACCATCTTCAAGGTGACCGGGACACGGGACACGGGATGGGGGGACATGGGGACACGGGGTGGGGGTGATGGGGACATGGGATGGGGGACACGGGATGGGGGGACACGGGGACACGGGGTGGGGGTGATGGGGACATGGGATGGGGGACACGGGGACACGGGATGGGGGGACACGGGGACACGGGATGAGGGTGATGGGGACATGGGATGGGGGGACATGGGGAGGTGAGATGAGGGTGATGGGGACATGGGATGGGGGGACACGGGGACACGGGGTGGGGTGATGGGGACATGGGATGGGGGACACGGGGGCACGAGATGGGGGTGATGGGGACATGGGATGGGGGAGACATGGGGACATGGGATGAGGGTGATGGGGACATGGATGGGGGACATGGGGCATGAGGTGGGGGTGATGGGGACATGGGATGGGGGGACATGGGGGCATGAGGTGGGGGTGATGGGGACATGGGATGGGGGAGACATGGGGACACGGGATGAGGGTGATGGGGACATGGGATGGGGGACATCGGGGCATGAGGTGGGGGTGATGGGGACATGGGAT